>NC_058164.1:23042812-23342812 GCF_020080835.1 Cotesia glomerata
GCAAGATCACGTCAACTGGACCCCCTATTTTCCACTTGATAATGAAAATTAAGTTCATGTATTTTTTTTATAAGTATATACCAAGATAAACTGATCTCCAAACGATTTTTAAAAATTTCGATTTTAACAATAATTTTTTTTACAATGAAAATTTTAGGTACTTTTAATTAAAAAATGGATTGTAAATCAACCGTTAAAGTTAAATTAATGGGACTTGAAGGATTTGTTTTTAAAACGTTTATATTTTGATAAAATATTGATAACTAAAAATTATTTGTTTATTATCATATTGTTAATTAACTTTTAAATTAACAAATGAAAATTTCACTGACTTCTCGGTGAAAAAATGAAGTTATATTTTTTAATTATTTTGTGTAAATAGTTTTGGGGTAGTGGGGTGTATATATATTTACACGTGTTGACTCAAATATAAATTTCTCAATTCCTGTTTATACATTCGTACACTGAAAAAAAAATTAACTTAATTCAAGAGAAAAATTCTTGAACCAAGAAAATAACTTTGAAGAGTTTAATTGTCTTCAATAAAAACGAAAAATTCTTTAATTAAATAAAATTTACTTAAATCGAGAAAAATTTCTTAGTTTAAGAATTTTTCTACTCAAATCAAGAAGATGAAATTCTTAAAAATTATTTACTTGATTTAAGTAAATTTTTTTTTCTTTGTAGCCATGGGCGTTGAATAGCAACCAAGACTTGAGCCAGAATTGAGTAACCTAGCCTTAGCCATTCAATGGGAAATTCAAACTTAATAAATCATTAAGTAATAGAATTTTAAACAGTAAACATTTATTGTTTAACGAATATTTGCTAACAAATTCTAAAATTTAAAATTTATTATTTAACCAAGACAATTGCATATCGTCAAAATTGATGTAGTCTTAAAAAAATTAAAATATAATAATTTACAGTTGAATTTTTAATATTGATAATTTTAAACATGAAAATTTATCATAAGATATTAAAAATATACAGAACGATGTACAAAGTTTAAAGTAATATAACAACTTGACTCTTTCATTTTTTTAACTATAATAAACATTTGTAAAAAATAGTTAATTTTCATCGAAACACAATATTAAATAACATAAATTATATAAATAATAAACCGTCACACTTCGTCACTATATAAATTTAGCTTATCAGAATAATAAGATGTGCATCAACTTATCGGTTGTACGGTGTAGGGGTTAGTTATCGGTCTGGCAAGCGCGCGGCTCGGGTTCGAATCTCGATTAGAAGAACGGATACGATTTTCACACTTTATTTCTTATAATTAGCAACAGTTAGGTTTGAATTTACTTTACTTACAAAATAAAATAAAAAAATAACATTCCAATGATTCTTTTTTATCATTTTTTATCAAATGGCATGGGCCATACTTGAAAATTAACTATGGCTCAGCCCTGGTAACCAGGCGTGGGCCAGTCCTGGTAACCAGGCTTGGCCCATCGTTATCATCCCAGACTTCAACCAGGACTGGGTCAAGCCTGGCTTACAAGCTTGGCCCAGAGTTTTACATAGTTGAGCCAAGGCTGGGCCAAGCTAGGCCCCGTGGTACTTTCCTCTATGGGTTAATAAGACTTCAAGACTTAGAAAAAAAAACCTATAATCCTTAGTGGAGATTTCAACGTAAATTTTTCATCGGAGTCATCGGCCGTTTTGGTTGATTTTTTAAAGACCAAATTTGATTTATCGATAAATAATAATCCAAATGAACCAACGACAAAACATGGGACAATAATAAATGCGGTTTTTTCGAGATATCACAAGACGCTGATAACATTTGTTGATAATTCAAGTAATAATAAAGAATACATAAGATGATAATTTTAAAAAATAAAACTTACATTTGTTGTAAACATAATATTCTTGTAAATAAATTCATTTAAATTTTAATTAAAAATGTGTAATTGTTTTAATTCATAAAAACCGAATAATTAATCCAATAAATTTATTTTTTTTAAGAATAAATGAAATGCTATAATATATTATTATTATTATTTCGATTTTTACTTGTATACCGTTCTTGGTTTTTACAAGGCTGGGTAGATGGTAGCTGTCGCATTCCGCGAGTGCGCCACCGTCCTGTGTTTTTATACTGTCCTTGTTTTTATTCAACGCTTTTTTGGACCCCAGCACATCCTCTTTTCACTCCTGTATTTTCACTACATAATCAACCTTATTTTTCGCACATTTGTATACTCAACACTTTATTATTATAACGCGGCTGTGGACCGACTTGTGCTTTCTGTACTGTATTTACCCTATTCCTCACCCCTTTCTATCGGTTGTTGGAATAGTGGCGATGGGGAAACTACAGAGAAAACCCATGCCAGTACAGTTCGGCTACCGGAGCGACCCCCGACGGTTGGTGTTGGAACTATTCGAACAACCGTCGGGGCTCGAACCCTCGCCTCACGGCATGATGTGCGAGCGAACTAACGGGATAATGACTTAACCCGCTCGGCCATCATGCCGCTTGCTATAATATATATTTATATATATTGATCTGTTTATTTATCTAAAGCGGCTTAAAGAAGTTTCACTTCTATTGTGACCTTATGTCTGTGAGGCTCACTCATTTTTTTTTTCTTAAACGTAGATTTAAAACTTCTGAGTGCAATAAAAGAAATTTTAGAACGTATTTAGTGTGCGTGGTTGCAAAATATTTTACTTTTAATGAAATTCGTAAAATCTATTTACTAAGACTTTAAAAAAATTGAAATACACAATGACGCACACCAAGTATGTTCTAAAATTTTTTTAATTTTTAAATTTACAATAAAATTTTTTAATTTCCGAAAATCAAAAACAATCATATCGGTTACTTGGATTTTTAATTTTTTATTTTGTATCTTTTGTAAAGAAAAAAAAATTTTTTTTCCTAATAGTCTTATGAACGTGGACTTGGCGCGTCTTTTTACAGTGAAACTGTTTTTGTTCGGATTTTAGTATTTTTGTAATTATAATGAAAATTTACAATTGGTACCAACTTAAATCTCGTTTTGACTGCATTTTTACTGCAAACTATCCCCTTGAAGCTACAGTTTATGTAGATGTAATTCCAGTGCACCCTTGCGGCCGTGAATGTAAGCTGTGAATTACTTTTTTAACTGTAGTTGCTTATCTATAGGAGGATTACTACACATTTTTATTTTATCTAGTCTGTGGCGCTGACCTTTCTCCATAAAAAAAAAGTCAGGATCGAAATTTGTGAGCGAGCTATAGTATGTGCTGATAAAATTTAATAATTTCAAGTAAATAAATTGTTATAAGTGAATATAATTAATTAATACGGTGAAATAAATTATGAATTACTGTTATGATAAACAAATTGGGTAAAAAAAGTACCGTAGAATTAAATAAAATTTCGCAGCCTCAGAAAACCGTTCTGCTTACAGTAAACATAGTCGGTAGTCTGGCGCTCCGTTTACAACGGATTTGAACGGAACTTGGCGCCAGATTCTACCGAATCTGTGAATTTGATTTTTGGAAATTAAAAAAAATTTTATTGTAAATTTGAAAATTAAAAAAAAATTTTGGAACGTACTTGGTGTGCGTCATTGTGTATTTCAATTTTTTTAAAGTCCTAGTAAATAGATTTTACGAATTTCATTAAAAGTAAAATATTTTGCAACCACGCACATCAAATACGTTCCAAAAGTTTTTTTAATTTTCAAATTTACAATAAAATTTTTTTTAATTTCCGAAAATCAAATACAATCATATCGGTTACTTGGATTTTTTAATTTTTTTATTTTATATCTTTTTGTAAAGAAATAAGAAATTTTTTTTTCTTAATAGTCTTATGAACGTGGACTTGGCGCGATTTTTTTTACAGTGAAACTGTTTTTGTTCGGATCACATTTAATTCTTACATTGTATGTATTTCTTTCAGGGATTCAAGCAATTTCTGTTGAAAAGGAGAAAGAACTTTTTCTGCCTGAAGACATCTCCCGATTGGTCATTCAAAATTCCACTTCCGAGCTAACGACTGAAGAAAATCGATCTTTAAACGACTTTGCATCAAAATCAATAACTTTTACGGACGATAATTCTCTTTCTGAAGACGACTCTAGTGTCGATAATTATTCTTCGGAAGTAGGCTCTGATACAGAGGATGATCTTCCTGAAGAAGGCTCTGATATGGGTATTCATTTTTCTGGAGATGGCTCTGATGATACAGATGGTTCTTCTGAAGAAAACTCTGATAACGAAAATTACTCCACTGACGATGAATATAATAAAGTAACATCACCATTGCCAGTAACTACCACCGAAGGATTCACCTTTGAGGAACCTGTATCGACTACTGTTGCAATCGAAGATGTCTCTGAAAAAGCTGAAAGTGCTAATCAAACTATTCCACTTGTGATAATTATTGCCGTAACTGTCTCTGCTGTCATTTTGTTGCCCATTCTTATCATTTTATTGAAAATTTACTGTACCTCGCGCAAACCTACCCAAGAAAGAGATGGGCAGATCAAACTTTCATTACAGCAGATAAATTTATGACTACAAAAAACGAAGTTTAGATCTAACTGAGGTTACTATAGATTTAAGTTAGACTTCCAAGGTTGTGAGGGAAGAATCTTATTAATGTTAAATAGTGTAAGGTTGTTTATCCAAAGTATATAAATGTAAGATGTTCTAATTTGTAATATGTGTTAGTCAATAAACTTTAATACTAATAAAACTAAATTGTTTTTAATCATTTGCATTCTACGGCTAGCGAAAGCTCCCTGCTTTAAATGACATTTAAAAATATGTTGTTTTATCATCTTAATTGTCCTATCGAAAAAATCCATCTAGTAAACCACTCTAAGTGACAATAGTAGTTACGGACAGTGTCTCGGATAGCTTAACTGGTAGAGCCTTTGGCGCGTAACTAAATAGTCCAGGTTCGAGTCCCGATCGGGGCGGTCCGAATTATTTTTTTGGACTTAATAAGGTCCCGCCTTTCCCTTTGTTCTTTATTTTCCTAGTTTACTATACGGAAAAAAGAAAAATAGAACAATTACATTATATAATGTAACGTACCGCTCCGTGATGAAAACTGAAAAAATTACAGTTTCGGATTGTAATTATTACAGATTTTATAAGAACTAAAATGTAGAATATAATATTTACATTGGAAGCTTTGAAAATTAACGTTCAAAGTTCAAATTTAGAAAAATTTTATACTGAACTGTAATTTTTCTAGTTTTTAATATGACGAGACATTTATTACTATTTATATAATGTAATTTTTCGAGTTTTCTTTTTTCAATGTAGCAGTTTTCTATTACTTATATAAAGCCCTTTATAACTAAGTCTTTAAGTCTTCATGTGTAATAAATTAGCGTAATTATAACCGAACAAAAACAGTTTCACTGTAAAAAAATCGCGCCAAGTCCACGTTCATAAGACTATTAGGAAAAAAAAAATTTTTTTTCTTTACAAAAAGATACAAAATAAAAAAATTAAAAAATCCAAGTAACCGATATGATTGTTTATGATTTTCGGAAATTAAAAAAAATCTTATTGTGAATTTAAAAATTAAAAAAAAAATTTTAGGACGTATTTAGTGTGCGTGGTTGCAAAATATTTTACTTTTAATGAAATTTGTAAAATCTATTTAAGGTAAAAGCTCCAATATATGATCATGTACCAGTATATGATCACTCCATGTATTTGTATACCTATATTTGTGAATATAGATATACAAATACATGGAGTGATCATATACTGGTACGTGATCATCTATTGGGGCTTTTACCTTACTAAGACTTTAAATTTAAAAAATTGAAATTCACAATGACGCACACCAAGTGACTTAATCAGTCTAATTCTTTATAATATTGAATGTTTGTAGGATAAATTTTGTATTGAGAAGGAAATATTTTTTAAAAGTTTAGTGGTCGAACTGAAATTCGACTTTAAGTATACTGTGGTAAGAGAGAAGGATTTCTCGATGTCCCACCAGTCACACTCAGTCAAACGATAATTACGAGAAATTTAAAAAGTAATTGAGGTTTTTGACGAAGGGATGTTGTTAATTAGTTATTCTTCTATATTATAAGATACATTTTACTATAGTATACGTTTCAGTCACATAATTGTAGCTTATAATTGATGGAATTCCAGAGTCAAATGTCCCACCAGTCACTATGAAATGCCCCTTTTATCTTTTTAATGTTAGATAAATTATTTTTTTTTTACATTTTGATAATAATTTTTTCTTTTTTAATATAATAAATCTCATAGTAGTAACAATTATAATAATAATGATATGTGTATAGATTTATGTATAATTATAATCAACTACCCTGATTAAAAAAAAGTATTGAGACAAAGAGAAAAGTATTGAAAAGTATTGGTTTTCTTGTCAATCCAATACTTTTCAATACTTTTTTCTTTGTCTCAATACTTTTTTTTATTCAGGGTAATAATATTAATCACAATAATCAACAATAATAAACAATTTGAAGAAAAATGACTAATATTTAATTTTCATCGGTATCTCGGAGGGAAACCTTTTTATTTCTTTGATGTTTTTTCCAGGCTTGATGAAAAATGAATTAGCCTTCTTTAAATTGTCGGTTTTACCTGACAGATGATTATTTACTGCTGCACACCAACCATCAATAAAACGTCGAATAATAATTCCAATGACTCTAGCATGAACTTCTTTGTAATGTTTCGTACATTTTAACCAGAACTGATCAATTTTGCCATTATCAAACTGTTCCTGAAGTAAAGCTTTTAAATTTTCACTGAGCTTTTTTTGGTAGCAGCATGAAACTATACGCTCGTTAAGGACCGAAAGAGCCAGAGTATACATTTTATCGAAGGATGAGTCTGCAGACTGACCACCTTGACTTCGAACAAGAGACTCTGTGCAATCACCACAACCAACAACAATTTTCAATAATGTCTGCATTATTTCTTCGTTACGTGACAGATGCAGAATGATATTAGGAGATTTAGAGTCATTTATTGAAACATGAGCATTGATTTTTACAGACGATTCTGTAAAAGAATCTTCTGTACATGCATCCTGTTCATCATCACTATCGGCAGAGTTCACGTCAAGTAAAAAATTGTTGAATGTGGAGATTACATCTCCAAAATCGATTTCTCGAGCATCACCAACAGAAGTAGATTCAGTGTTACCGTGACGAATTTGAAATCTTCCAACTTTATCAATTAAAAAACTTCTTAAATGACGTGTAATCAGCTTGCACGAAGGTTTTTTATTGCAGCTTCTTTGTCGTAACCATCCAAAAGTACTCTCCAGATGGTCCTGATTGAAATGCCTAGGAGAAAACTCTTTAAATCCATATTTTTTTAAAAGAGTATGTAACTTTTTGAATCTCTTTACATTTAGCTTCCAATTATCTAATGTAGGCACAATTTTTTTTTTTTTTTTTTTCATTTTTAGGATCCAAAAAGCGTAAATTAGTTAAAAAATGCTTGCTGTACGCCCAGAATTCATGATGTGGACTGTTATCATGAACATTACAGCGCAGCGGAGCAGTATCTTTTTCATGGGAAGGAGAACCATTCATGGAATCGAACAAATCATTAAAAACCGTAAAGTTTCTGCAGTAAATAATGCCTCTCATTCTAATCTCTGCTCTCCTTCAGTTGTCATGATAGGATCTGAAAACAAGCAAGATAAAATAAAAATGATGATGAAACCACTGCTGTTTGTGACACATACAAGTGTTTCAATAGAATGTATACATTTTATTAGTATAAGTAGGCCCATTGGGACTGACTATAGTCTAATGACATAGAGAATAAAAGTCTCCGTTCTTCATGATCAATAGCTTTGAAAGAAGAGGCGCATGCGCCAATAGGAGAAAGAGATTTAAACATGGATATGTGATTGGTAGAAATTTAAAACGTTAGTCCGTTTCACGCAAACTTGAATAAATACGTTATTTTTAAAAATGGAAAAGGTGTAAAAATAAACCGAAACACAATATAGAAAATAAATTACCTGGAGAATCGATCAGAGTCTTAATTAAGTTGGAAGTAGTAATGCTACTGATTTTTGCAGCAGGAAAAACTCTTATTTTCCGTATTTTTTTCATAAATGTGTTCGTCTGTGAGTTTTGTTATTCTCGAGCCAGTTGTTCTATTTTTGTCAATTCGATAAGCCTTTTCAATGTACTTTCATGATGCATGATAAAGACCTGGAGTAGTTTTATCGATGAAATGGAACAAATTAAAGAAATCCTGATTTGGGATAGGTTTATGATTATACTCCAATGTTTTAGTCAATAAATTATTCCGGGATCCTTATTATTGTGAGATGTGGGCTGTCAAACAATGGGATAAATTCATAGTCACGATAAAGGATAGTATCGGCTGAAAAAGACATATTATTTAGACGATTAGAGGTACTATAATAAATAATAGCAGTATGAAGGAAACAGATGAATTAAATAATTACCAGAATTTAATTTTTGCTTAAATCTTGAAGTATTCGATTGCACTAGCATATTTTTTATTGTTCTGACATTATTTGTGCCCTGATCACAAATCGTTGCAACAGGTATCAGTCCACTTTCAATAACTTTATCCAATACTAACTTCACAATCCGGGTCAAATCAGCTGGACTAGTTTGGCCTTCACAAAAATCATGATAAATTGGTATGGATTGACTGCAATTTGCTGAGTGAATAGCTACCACGAGAACATGGTCAGCGAATTTAATCATGCGTTTGTAACCATAATCTTCAAAACCAGCAATTTTATCATTCTGAGCATCGTAATCTAAATTCGGAGCAGTCGCAGCTTCATCCCAAATCACTGTCACATACTTGTCAAGTGAAGATGACAAACGTTTATCTTCAGCTTGTAAATAACGTGTTATAACTGAGCTTATTCCAGTATCAAAATTAATCTTATCACAAACTTTTTGAGAGTTCCAGCGCTGGGTAATGAGAAGAGACCGCTAAGAAGTTTATGAGCAGTTGGAGAGCGTTCGTGAATAATTAGTGATAATAGTTTTTGTGACACTGTAAAACGCCTAGCCTATGAAAAATATATAAAAATTATGTCAACATCAATTGAAACAAGCAATTTTTTTAAAACAATCATCAAATCTAGTCATGTAAAAATTACCTTAAGACTTTTACCACTTTGTTGAAATTGCATTTCAATAAAAACCTTTTGTACTGATGTTAGTGATTTTCCCGCAGTCATTAAACTTAATTTTTTTAAAGCAGTTACTTCTGTACATTTTTTTTTGTAACGCGGCTTGAGTGCTGTTTCTTTATTTTTTTGTTTCCGAAGAGCCATTTTTAGTCGATTTATTTCAGCCTGATAAGTTTTTCTTCGAGCTGATGTTAATGATTGGTAATCACACTTATCACTGAAGTTATTATTTTTATCAATTTGGCAGACCTATAAAATTATAATAAAAATAAGTATAAACATTTAATTCTTTGTCATATCTAAAATGTAGTGTTATTATTGCAATATTGAATAAAACTTACCAAAGTTGCATTAACAGTTGCTAAATTATTTTTATCACCGAGATTATCATGAAGACTATTGACTACTACAAGGTCCCTAATTTTGGAGTTATCCACCTTAGCACTGGCATCAACACTAAATGAAGCTGGAACAGCGGCATCAAGGGGCAAAAACTATCTTGATCAACAGCAACAACACAAGAATTGTCATGATCGAGATGAAGATTTGTATCAAAATTTATAGCTTGAGCTGATGGGATTAGCGCTTGACTATCAACATCAATATCTGAATAAGCATCCTCCATTAAACATCTTCAATTTCCCGAAATTTTTATCATAGAACTAGAAAAATGTTTGTGACAAAGAGGATACTTCCAAAGTAGATCTGATGAAATTTCATACATTTTTGGCACGCACTTAATCATCGCTCGCCATGTCAAAGCGCGAATTTCGTCCTTAGGAAAATAATGTTTTGGTATGGATTTACCTGAAGAACATCCCAACACTGAACATTTATACCCCATTGAGGTGTTTTTTTATGAAATTATCAGTAAAACAAATTTTTGTAAGGTAAAAGCCCCAATATATGATCATGTACGAGTATATGCTCGCTCCATGTATTTGTATACCTATATTTGTGAATATAGATATACAAATACATGGAGTGATCATATACTGGTACATGATCATATTGGGGCTACTATGTTCAGAAATTATAATTTTAATATAAAAGATAGGTGGAACGTGACTATTAATGTGTATCCAATTAAAAACAAAAGACGGTTGGGTTGTCAATAGATCGATGTATTGAGTACCCATTAAAAAAAATATAAATATTCTTACACAGAAATAAATTATTTAATAAAATTTTTTAAAATTATTTATTTACTAATTGTTAACTTTTGTCTTTGTTTTGTTACATTAAAAAACTCTAGGCTGTTAATAATTAAATGACAACAAAAAAATACATGACAAATTGGAGCGCCAAAATTTAAAATGACAATAAGATGTTTATATTTTATAGAAATCAAATTATTTATTAAATTAATTAAAATTTAACATAATTATATTAAAAAAAAAATTATTATCAAAATGTAAGAAAAAAATAATTTATCTAACATTAAAAAGATAAAACTTTAATACTTGCCGTTTAAATTTTTAATAAAAATAAATGTTCATTAAAATTATTCGAAATTTTTTATTTATTTAATTAAATAAAATCTGAAGTAATTAAAAAAAAAAAAAAAAAAAAAATTATCAACGCCAAGAGATTAGAACCCAGTTTGCACGGGCGCAAAACATAACACTTAGCCACACCGATAATCAGTGCTTATAAGCTGATGAATCAGTTCTACATATAAACTGTATTTGAGAAATTACAGTTGTACCCAGGATAAGTGAAATATCCATGTTTTTACTTATAACTATCTTAATTATGATTTAAATAAATATATAAGTAATTAAAATAACGATTTATCATTTGATTTATTTATTTTAATAATTTTACAAATAAAAACATTTGAATTGTATTTTACTATATATTTCATATACGATTGTCTGATTATACTATACAAGTTGCTGCTGCGCTCACAGCGCCATCGGCCCTAAAGACCCTGACTCAGAAACTATCCGACTATTATTTTATACATACGCAGACTAAATTTCTTCAAGTGAATTTAAGTAAAGAGTTAATAGCGACTAGATCATGGCTTAACAGTATCTTCTACAATCATTTATGTAAAGTTCTAATAGCTTTTCCAATTATTTTTGGAAATTATAAATTTGAAAGATTACCAAATGACCAACAAAATAAATGATTTCGATGATATATAAGTATATTATATATATAATATATATAAGTATATATTATATAATTATATAAGTAGGCTTACCATGAGTCCCGGGTTTTGAAGATCATAATTTTCTGTATTGGATATATTTACGTAAGGAAAGAAATATTCATTCAATAATTTTATCTATAATAAGTTTATTCAAACAAATTTAAATACATATAATTATGTTTTTAAATTTTTAACACAAATTTATTAAAGCAAAAAATATTTATTTCATAATTAAATATTTTGGCTACCTATTTGATTGAACAAAATTTTTCTGGATTCATTTATTGATTCACATAAGTGATGCGACCTTCTTCGCCATTATAGATCGGACTGATACGTTTCACGTACTTTGAAAAGACCTCCCTCATTGTTACGTCTATTTTGTAAAGAAAATTGATGTATGATCAGATCAACCCGTATAAGAATATTATTTAAGGAAGTTCGAGCGTAACTAATAAGTAAAAATAATGTTAAAATTTTTTTTAAATTTTAGTTTTCCCAATTTAAACAATTTAATAATTGATGATTTTTACTTATTTAATAAAGTAAAGTAATAAAATGACTTTGGTATTTATTACTTGCCGAAATAAATAAACAGATTTGGCAATAGCGCGCTTGATTATACCCATAACTGAGACGTGGATGAGTGTGTGAGACGTGGATGACGTGTGAGTGTGTGCATTTCGCTCTCTGTAACTATATTTCTATCCTTTTCTTTTTTCTCAGCTGTTGACGCGATGTTGTCAAATCTTTATTCACATAAATGGCTGACGATAAACGAGTTACAAACATAAAATTTGACTTTAAATATTTCAAAAATGATATCGGTAATGTATTATTATTAAATTGTTTTTATATTTTGCAATAATCCAAGTTTCTTGTGTATGGTTTTTTAATCGTTAAAGTTGGGAGGTTAATATTGAAATAAATAATTAAAGTCTCGACAAAACGTTTGTCCGCCATAAGAGTCCGTGTATAAGGAGATAAAATATGTGATTTTTAAAATTTAATATCTAAGTAACTAAACGGTGAATCTTTTTTAAATTTTGGGATTAGATAAATGACGTATTTATTTATACGTATACTTAATTTCAAAGCTCAAAGTTGGAAATTATTTTTAACTTACCGCTAAGAAAATTAAAAATTTTCGAAAATAGGGAAGTTATTGGTTTTACCCCGTTTTTCGAAAATCGAGTTATCAGATCTTGCCGTTTTGAGGTCCTAGGAAGCTTCCCTGAATGTTTTCGCGATGATGTTCGTATCTCTGTATGTATGTTTTTTTTTTTTTTTTTTTTAAGAGGTCAAATACATTTACGTATACCAGGACGAGATGTTTGTCCTGGGTATGTCGGACTCGGAAGTCAATATTATTGACAACAATACCGACTAAACATCCTCCTCTCTATTTCCCCATAGATGTTACGGGGAAGACTGGATCGAGACCGCGTTAGCATTACTTTAATCCAGTCCGTGTTGCGTCTCACGACGGTTGCTCCTAGTTACTAGTCTCTTTCTGCGATTTTTTCCTTTAAAAGACGCTGCGCATAGGCTGCGACAGCTGACCAGTTATCTTCTTTTTTGATCATGCAGGTTACTAAGCTCTCAGGGGAGAGCGTGGTGCCAATAGTTTCATCAGTACTGCTTTTGTAGTCCTTTCATCGGCCACAGTCAAAGAACGTGTGCTCGACGTTGTCAATTTTGTCTGGGCAGTATTTGCACGTTGGTGTGCTGTACAGTCCCATCTTAAAAAGATAGGCATTGAACTGCCCATGTCCCGTCAATAGCTGGGTCAAGAAAAAGTCCGTTTCTCCGTATTCCCGAGAAAGCCAGACGTTGATGTTTGGGATCAGGCGATGACCAATATAGCTGCTTCGGAAACCGTTCGATAGGCGCAGGCAACCCTGAGAGCGCCTCGCCGCTATTTTTCGTCGGTAGGTCTTCTGTTTCAATATGTCTGCCCATATTTCTGCTCCATAAAGCAGTACCAAGTGGACTACTTCTAGAAGAATTCTTCTCTTTTTGGTTCTTGGTCCCATAGTGTTGGTCATGATTCTTGCTAGGCTAGACACCGTCTTGCTGGCTTTCTTGCATGCACTGTCAAGGTATTCGCGGAAAGATAGTTTCTCGTCTATCATTACCCCTAGATAGTGCAGGGCCCTTGTTAACGTCAGTGTTGTTCCTTCCATGTCCACAGCGAATGGTTTTGGGAAGCATTTTTGACGTATCAGAACAATCATCTCGGTTTTATGCTTGGCGAGTTTCAGGTGGTGTTTATCAAGCCAGGTCTCGACGGCGTCAATGGTTTCCCGGACCAGTAATTCGGCCTCTTCTATGCTGTCTACTACTATCATGGCCGCAACGTCGTCTGCAAATCCCGTTAGCTCTACTTGCTTTGGTAACGAGATTTCAAGAAGCTCGTCGTAGTCCGCATTCCATAGATCGGGCCCCAATATTGAGCCTTGCGGTACGCCAGCCTTTATGGCGTATTCTTGTGGGCCTTCCGTAGTTTCCGCTATTAGCTTTCTCTCGTCCAGGTAGTTGTCGACTAGTGCCAGATTCTCTGGCTCCGCGTCAAACTTGTGCTCCAGAGCATCTAAAATTTCTCTCCAATTTGCGCTGTTAAATGCGTTTTTGACATCTAGCGTGAGGAGGAGACATACTTTACGAGCTTTGAGGCTGCCAGACCATGCTTGTGTTGCTGTCTTCATAACTTTCTCGATCGCTCCGACTGTCGAACGACCTTTCCGGAAGCCATGCTGGTTGGTGGCAAAACCTCCAGCACGGTCGATGTCGTTGCGAAGTCTCCCTTGTATGAGCTTCTCGAGTAGTTTTCCAGCAATGTCTAGCATAGAGAGTGGTCTAAACGACGAAGGTGTTACGGGGGTTCCCTTTCCTTTGTCTAAGAGAACCAATCTCTGCCGCTTCCAGACCGCGGGAAACGTGCCAGTTGCCAAGCATGCGTTGTAGGTGTTCAGGAGTATGTCTGGGTATTCCCGGGCTACAATCTTGATCACCACTGCCGGGATGCCATCAGGTCCAGGTGCCTTTCCTGTTTTGAGTGACTTGGCCGCGTCTTGTAGTTTCTTAGTTGTGAAGGGTATTCCTTCGCTGTTTTTAGCGTAGTGTTTCTTCTCCCACGGCGGGTGTTTGGGGAAAAGCTCCGCTACAATGCTGTCCATTAAGGCAGGAGAATTCGGCGCTTCTGGTGAAGCCTTTCCAAGTCGTTTGGTGACAATTTGGTAGGCTTTACCCCAGATGTCCTTGTCGAGATCATTACAGATCTCTTTCCATAACATCGCTTTTCTTGCTTTGATGACTCGGTTTAGCGTCTTTTTGGCCTGCTTGTACTCTTTTGAATACAAGTTCTCGCTTGGGGAGCGTTTCGTGGCTCTCGATGCGCGGCGACGTAGCTTATGACATCTTTTGCGAAGTTCTGCTATTTCTGTTGACCACCAGTACGCCGGGCTGTGGAAACTCCTATTTTTCAGCCGCGGCACAGAGGCGTCACATACGGCAGTAATCTCCTTCATCATATTTAGCACTGCCTTTTCCGTCTCGCTGCAGGTATCCGGAGTCAGGTTGTTCTGAAGGATAGACCAGCTTCGTGCATGTGAAACTCGCAATGCCTCTTGATCAAGCCTTCTGGCATTCCACTTCCGCTTAGAAAGGTCGCGTTGTGAAACCGGAGTAGATGACAATCCAACGTTGAATGTCACAAACTGGTCAATGCCACTGTATTCTTCGGATACAGTCCAGTCTTCGATCATGTTGGCAGTCCTTGGAGTCACAAACGAAATGTCGAGGATGGACTCTTGGTACCCTGGTCTTCTAAAGGTCGTGGTGCTCCCGGTGTTCAGCACTATGAGGTCGAGTCTAGCCGCGACGTCAGCGACTTCGTTACCTCTGGTGTCGGAGAAAGCAGCGCCCCACTCAGCCGATTTAGCGTTGAAGTCTCCGGCTAGGATGACTTCGCCGTTGAACTTAGTGATCGCACCTTCTATATTTGCCAGTTTCTGTCGGAACACCCTAATTCCTTCGTTAGGTGAGAGATAGACGCTTATGAAGTAGGTTGTGAGGGTTTGAATCCAGACAAAACCTGCTCCACTTCCGCTGTTGTTGACGGTAACGTTCTTTGTGTTCACAATCAAAATTGCTGCCGGGCCAGTTTCGTCTGCGAACCATGTTTTACCTTCGATGTTTAGATATGGCTCGCAGATAAAGCAGACGTCGATTTTATCTTCAAAGACACGCTGGCGCAGCAGGTTTTGCGCTCAGGCGCACCTATTCAGGTTGCCTTGTAGTATGCGTGTCATTTCTGCCCTCTCTTGGCTTTCGCAAGTGCTGTGCGGAATGACCTGCAAGCTCCAGTGCCAGAAATATGGCATAGACCATCCTGGGCATCTTTGTCCGGAGCACAAAGGAAGCATTTTGGCTTCTCCGTGCAGTTTACGGCCTTGTGGTTCTCTCCGCCACACTTGTAGCAGCACCTGCTTCTGTTTGGTCCCGCACACTAGCGTGTTTGATGTCCAAAACTAAGACATTTAAAATAGCGGGTTACTTTTGCAACTGGGCGTATACGACAGTTCACCCAACCGATCATTATATGGGCCTTGTCAAGGGCCTTAATCGCACTGGCCTCGTCTACTTCGCAGAAGGCTGCCCGATTTCCTCGTGGTGTGGGTTTTGTCAAATTTACCCGTTTGACCTCCAGGCTGTCAGTGAATTCACGTTTGAGTGCTTCACGGACTTCGCTCTCGGTAGAGATTTCGTCCAAGTCGAGGATCTCGATCGTTGTTGTTGGTGTTAGCGTCTTGACCGTGCCGATGTTTACAGTGGCTGACCTTACTGCATCGGTAAAAGCCTTGCTGTCTTCGGTCTTTCGAGACATTTCAAGGAGAACGCCTCCGTGTTTCGTCTTTTTAATAGACTATGTCTACGCCCGTCTCGACAGGGCTTACCTTGGCCTGGATTTCCTTTAGGATATCAGCATAAGTTTGGCCGTCTAATGGTTGGACAAGAACAGCCTTAGTTCTTGTCTTCTTTCTCCTCGGTTTCCTAGAGGTACCCTTATTTGACTGGTTTTGAGCTGTATTAGGGGGAGCCGCTGTTACGTCTGTATGTGTGTGTGTGTGTGTGTGTGTGTGTGTGTGTGTGTATGTGTGTGTGTGTGTGTGTGTGTATGTGGCCGTATGTAAACCTCTCATAACTTTTGAACGGCTTGACCGATTTCATCTCGGTTGGCGCCATTCGAAAGGGCTTGACTAAACTTAGATTTTAAATACCATTTGGACCGATTCGAATCAGTAGATTTTGGAAAATCTCAAAAAAACTATAAAAAAGAATTTTTTGAAATGTGGTTTTTTTTTAAATTACTTTTAAATGGCTTTACCGATCAATTTCAAAATCTAATTAGCTCTTAAGATCAAAAAACCACGTCGATCACCGCAAGCTCGGTCAAAATCGGTTGATTCGTTCGTGAGTTATCGTTGTCGAAAAAAAACCAAAAAAAAGTGTTTTTTCAGAATTACTTCAAAATTACTGGCTCGATCAATTTAAACTTAATAATCCTTTATGAGGCTTTGAAAACTGCGTCGAATACCGCCAACCGCGTGAAAATCGGTTCATTCATTCAAAAGTTATTGCCGTTTGAAAATTCAAAAAATTGTGTTTTATTAAACTGCTATTAGAGTTTTGAGCTTAAAAAGCTTAAAATGACACAAAAATTATATTTTTGAGTTCGAAGAACTCAAAAACGCAATGTGTAACTTTGAGCGCTTAAGTACAAAATGAGCGGGAAGTTGCAGGGATGGCCTTCAGAGTCAACCGTCATCCTAATTTTTTACATTAGATTCGCTTGAACCTCCTTAAAAGTATTGAGTGTCTCAACTCAAAATACTATTTTAAGGTTAGATTTATGTAAAGACATTCAATACTTTTAAATTATTATAATTTCATCTATAAATCGTACCGAGAGATCGCCACGGTAAATCTGCAATGAAGTCGAATCCATCTTTTCCTTTGTGTAGAAAATCAAGCGTTATTACCTTGTAAGTTTTATTTTCATCTAGTGGTTCATAAACAGGAATTTTACAATCAGCACAGCGTACGAAAACGGAATTTGGGACAATTTTTGATCCTCCAGGTTTTGATAAATCATAAGATATCTTTAAGATCATAAAATTATAGCGTAATTTTCAACAATAAATAAAGATTACTTAAAAAATAAAGTTACTTAAACAGCGTACCTTTATTCCAGAAGTCAGCAATAATCTTCCTTCTACATACTCAGTTCTATCAAAATCATCGTAGGTTATGTTAAAAACTCCGTGCTCGAATGCGTTTAATAAATGTCTTCCTGTTATGCTTACTATTCCTATTATGTCATCGTACGCAATAATACTGTACACGTCATTCATCGTGATCTATATATACAATTACATAATTTCAATAATTCAATAAAGAAAGACCTGTTTTTATATATTGCACGCCTCATAAGCGAAGCGAATGAGGTAGTGCTCTACTCTCGCCTTACAAATATCAAATGATTTTTTTTTTAAATTACAGCCTATTTTCTCTCGAAAAACCCAAATAATTATCAAAAAAATTACTTTACTATGTCCCCCAAATGGTGATTTGAATGACCCGCTATTCACAATGGCGATCGAAACATCTGTCCATTTGTCATTTTCATGAGCATGCAGTTGATGCACAATGTTCTAGAATAATAAAATAACATTATTGCAATGGCATCATACCTACTCTTTAGGCTCAAAAAAATAATTTTCGTATCATTTTGAGCTCTACGAGTCCAAAAGTAAGCTATTCTAGAACACTATCTTTTGAATTTCCAAACTGCAATAACTTTTGAATGAATTAACCGATTTTCTGGCGGTTTACGGCATTCAACGCAGTTTTTAAGCTCTCTGAAGAATCAGAGAGCAAATTGCTAAGAACAAAAATTTCATAGAAATTCTGGAAAAAACAATTTTTTCAATTTTTTTCGACAACGATATCTCACGAACAAATCAACCGCTTTTGACTGGGCCGGTGGCGATCGACGTATTTTTATTTGAGGTTAAAAGCTGATTAGTTTCTAGGATCGATCGGTAAAGCCGTTGAAAAATTATTCCAAAAAACAGTTTTTTTTAATTTTTTATTTTTGAGATTGCTCAAAATCTAGCCAACTGAATCGATTCAAATTTTTTACGAAATTTCATGGCAGTGATACTCTTTGGATCGCCACCTATCTCGATCCGATCGGTCGAACCGTTCAAAAGTTATAAAAGGTTTACACACACACACACACCATCGCAATAATAGTCACGAAAGCTTCATAAGACCTCAAAAGATCGAGATCTGATGAAAACTCAATTTTTGCAAAACGGGGTAAAACCAATAACTTCCCGATTTTCGAAAATTTTTAATTTTCTTAACGAAAAGTTAAAAATTTATATCCACAAAAATATATAATTAACATGCATACAGATAGAAAGGTTGGATCAAGAATTTTTGTCTTGAGTCAAGCTAACCTTTCTACCAGTATATTTCCGCCGAAAACGTGTAATACCAATTTTTTATGTATTTGCCTATATACCTTATAAATATTTTTTGGTAGGGAAGCTTACAATCAGACTTCAATAAAAAACCACTTACATAATCAATCATTGCATCAGCAAGTAAGTTTGCCGAGTTGCACTCACGGACCTTACACTTGGTAGGTCCATCCAAAGGAACCAAAGTCTCACCAATAACTTTTTCCCCCAATTCTCGAATCTCCTTACGATAATTGTCAAGAGCTTCAACGACATCATTAGCTTCAGGAACTTTGTGATTTATCAGAATCGGATTACCTTCAACGTGTGTTATTTCGCCTTCGGCATCGAAAGTAACTTCCAAATCCCCGAGATACTTGGTGTATGCATAAGCTTGCACCACATAAACTTTCCTTCCGTTCTGTTGGACGACCACAGTTGGATAAGGACCCTCAGGTTTCTCTCGATCTGGCTGGGGTCCATTGTACAAGAAAGTGTTAGTGTGACCACCGACGATCAGGTCTAAGCCTTCGACAGCCTTCGCAATCTCCAAATCACGAACATACCCAGAGTGTCCAAGTCCAATTATTATGTTAACACCCTTATCCTGCAATTCCTTTACATTCTTCTTCAGACAATCTATTTCGTCGAGTATCTTGACGTTGTCCACTTGTGCGACGTCCATTGTTTCGCGGGTCAGGTAACCAATTATTCCAACTTGATGACCTTGAATTGAAAGCTCTACATATGGACGCAGCTTGGATTGCTGCAGCTCGGGTTCCTTTGACATATCCAGGTTGCAACAGAGGACTGGTGCGTTCACGTTGTTGATGAATGGAACCAACATCTTCGGGCCATGTTCGAATTCGTGATTGCCCAAACTCTGAAAATTAGCAAAGAGTTATTAAGCGATTTACCTATTAAGTTTTTCGGTCCGTACCATCGCATCAGGCTTTAAGAGATTCATCATCTCTAAGACGATTTTCTCTCTATGAATTTCGAACCAAGGTGTGCCGAAGAAGTTATCTCCTGCGTTCAAGAACAATACTGGGGAGGTTGACGTCTCGTTAATTTCCCGGACTTTGGAAGCGACTCTTGCGAAACCTCCGTAACACCTTTGTTCCCTGGTATCTTTTTCATTGCAATCCGTTGAACTCTTCGATGTTTGATTGAATCTATGTGAGAAAAATTTTACCTAATTGAATTGTGGGTCTATGAATTTCTATGTGAGAATCCATATAAGAATAGGATTCATATAGAAATACACATGAGAAATTGATGATATATGGATGCACATGTGACAATTAATATAATAAGGAGTGAAACATTTTCGAGACTTAATCACGTAAACTGAACTGAAAAAAAAAAATTATCAAATTTTCTAAAATAAAAAAAAAATTTTTTTTTCAAGTAAATAAAAAAAATCGGCTCTGCCCGGGTTGAGCGGGAGTAGTTGTCAAATTGATTGAAGTTTTTTTTGAAAAAAAAAAAATTTTAAAAAAAAGTGACCAACTTTGAAAAAATAACGATATTGCTGAAAAAAAACCGATTATTTTATAGAATTGATCATATTTAATTTTTTTTTTTGTGTATTTTTTTGAAAAGTTCTTTCAAACATATAAATTAAAAAAAAAAAAGGTACCCAACGGTCAATGTCTAAAAAAGTTATGGTTATTTGAAAATATAAAAGCCACTTTTTTGGGAAATTCACAGCTTTTTTTGGGTTGGATGAAAAAATTCTCAAAAATGTCTTTAAAAGGGTAGAAAAATATAGAAAAGTTTCAGCTAAATCTAAAGGGATCGGATTCAAAAGTAGTCGATTTGGCATTGAATACCCCATACTTATTAATAATTAATCATTAACAAATTAGATGTTGACCAACTACATTCCATCAAGTCCTAAGAAAATTTTCACCTGAGATATGTTATGATAATTTAATAATTTAGTATCATTTAAGGAGGTTCGAGCGAATCTAATGTAAAAAATAATTTTCAACTTTGAGCTTTGAAATTAAGCATACGTATAAATAAATACGTCATTTATCTAATCCCAAAATTCGAAAAAGATTCACCGTTTAGTTACTTAGATATTAAATTTTAAAAATCACATATTTTATCTTCTTATACGCGGGCTCTTATGGCGGACAAACGTTTGTCGAGACTTTAATTATTTTTTTCAATATTAACCTCCCAACTTTAACGGATAAAAAACTATACACAAGAAACTTGGATTATTGCAAAATATAAAAACAATTTAATAATAATACATTACCGATATAATTTTTGAAATATTTAAAGTCAAATTTTATGTTTGTAACTCGTTTATCGTCAGCCATTTATTCGAATAAAGATTTGACAACATCGCGTCAACAGCTGAGAAAAAAGAAAAGGATAGAAATATAGTTACAGAGAGAGAAATGTTTAACTCACACACTCATCCACGTCTCTGTAATGGTTATAATCAAATACGCTATTGCCAAATCTGTTTATTTAATTCAGCAAGTAATAAATACGAAAGTCATTTTATTACTTTACTTTATTAAATAAGTAAAAATCATCAATTATTAAATTGTTTATGTTATTTTAAATTACAATAACGAATTTCGACGACTATTGGGAAAACTGAAATTAAAAAAAAATTTCAACATTATTTTGACTCATTAATTACGCTCGAACTTCCTTAATGATTTTGATTTCCATAAAGAACTTACCTCGAGTGCATATCATTTGTATGAATAATTCTCAGCTTCCATTCGCCATTTTTGAAATTTTCAACGGGGTAATTTTCAACAGTGTTCAGGTCAATGGGTTGATTAATGCTCAAAGAGAGTCCATTGGCGAGAAGACTACTGAAGATTACAAGTATAAGATTTAATTTGCAGAGTGGCTTCATCTTCAAGTCTAGAATTGAAACTATACAACTTCAAGTTCTTTAAAAGGCTCTTCGATCGAGATGACAAAATTATAACAAATATTAGGATTTTCTTCAGAACAATAAATTGACTGTGAACACAACACGTCCAACTGTTACTTAAATACTAAATTTCTATCGATCAACATAAAAATCTCTTTATTATTTTGAATGGTGGAAGCATACGCGTGAAAAAATTTTCTGATCAGACTATATCAGGCCTGATATGGAAATTGGCCATATCAGACTATATATGCTTTGATATAAGTATATCAGACTATGTACCCGCCCGGGTAAAAAAAATTATATATCATTATATTACATAATTATAAATAAAAAATGGCCCTATATAATTATGTATAATTAGGTATAATTTTATATAATTATTTCCATAGGAAAAAAAAAATCGGCGGGAGTGGGAATCGAACCGTGGACCTACCGCTTGAAAGACTAATTCACTACCCGTTTACCTAAGAGACTTACTTGGAGAGCAGAGTTTATTATAACTACAAGTAATGTAAATCGTATACATGATCGATTCGTAGTGAACAAAATTTTTTATCTTATTTATTAATTATCAACTGTCAATATTTATATATAATAATGGTATCTATATGTAGATTTATAAAATTATCTATTTATACATGAAATCGCAAAAATGATTCTACGATATCTTTGAAATTAAAAAAATAATCGAAGTAAAATCAGAATTGAAAGCTTAAATTTTGATGGAATTATTTGTTTAGTATATGGAACTATATATTGCTGGAGGGCCTGGCTAACAATTTTTGAACTTGACAAAACTAATAATTTTTGTGAAATTAAATTTTTTTTTAAGTTCCTATTATTTCATCCGAAAAATACTATATATTAAAATATTGTTAATCATTGGAGTAACAGACTCTTAGATAGAAAAAGAGAATGTTTTATGGTAATCACAAAATACCCACTGGAGTAAAAAAAAATGATATAGAATTCTATATGATTCATATATAATTGTATATAAATTATATATACATCTATATAATTATAAATGAATTACATATGCTTCTATATAATTAGATATGAATCATATATAATGATATATAGTTTTTTTCACTCGGGTATGCCTTTATATGACTACATAAGACTACTTATGTGCTAGTAAAGGTATGAGTATATCAGACTATACACTGTAAATCGAAGTGTTTTAAAAGTGACTACAAAAGGGCATTTAACATGGGAAATTAAAACACATGGAAGTGTTTTAAAAGTGACTACAATGCTTCAAGATAGGAACAAAACACATTATGTGTGTTTTGTTAAAACACTTGGATTTACAGTGTATGAATCCATATCAAGTTATATCAACCCTGATCAGGGATTTTTTTTTCAAGTTTATCAAAGTATATATAACTTTATAAGGTTATATCAGGGCATATCAGGACCTATTAAAAAATAATGTAAAATTAGATATGAGCATATCAAGCTATATCAAGTTTGATATAGACATATCAAATTGATAAGGCTTGATCAGGCCTGATATGGCCAATTTTCATATCAAGCCATATCAGGACATATAAAAAATTAAATATGGACATATCAGATCATATCAGGTCAGATATGAACATATCAAAAATTTTTATATGGCCTTATCAGCTCATATCAAGCCTGATCAGAATATTTTTTCACGAGTAAGTACTATGAGTCGCAAGTAATAGAAATTATTGATACTCGAAAAACGTATTAGACTCAATGATTTCAAGATAGTAATCATTATTTTTCCAACATTTAAAAGTAAGCGAGTCGTAACTTATATTACAATAAAAGAATTATTTGTCACGAAATTTTTTTATTTGAAAATTTTTATTTTTTTATCGTGTCAGCAAAATTCATTTTATGATTTTTTAATATGAATTGCAGATGAATCGTTTATTTGAGAAACCCCATAAGTCATATGGAAACCTCATATGAGGTATGGGGTTTCTCAAATAAACGATTCAGATAGAATGATTCATAGAACAGTAGTATAGTTTTGGCTTACGAAATGTGATAATTTTTACTACATTTTCATGTTGAAGCTATAAAATCTTATCAAATCTGATTCATCATAGCAAAGTTCTAAAGAATAACAAAATGCAAACCTAAAATTTTTAATTAGATTATGGACAGATATGTTAATTGTTCATCCTTAACTGATCTAAAAAGTTTAGTATACCGATGAATAATGAAGATATCTAAAAAATTTTTTTTGGAACGAAATCTATGAAAATTTTTTAACAATAAAATTTTTTATCGTTATTTTTACTATTAATCAACGTGAAACTAATAGACGATAAGAGAAAAACAAATTTTGCAACAATTTCTGAGAACTTAAAAAAATGTTAAAAAAAAAAAGTGGAATTGTATAGCCTTGAAAATTTTTCAGCTTGAATTCTCAGTTGTTCCATCACTCGGAGGAAGTAGAATTAATAAGAATATGAAGTACGGGTTACTTAACATCGCTTTGAATTTTTTTAAACTTGGAGAAAGTGGAATTAATGACCTCCAAAAATTAAACGCTACCTTAGACAACTATGAATTTTATTTATGTATATTGAATTTTCTCACAATTTTCCACTTAATTCTGTCTAATTTTTTTACAAAATATATTATGTAGCTATATGGTGTAACGTGGTAGATTTTTATTCGACGCCCAATACTTGGGGTATTATAGCCTTCCAGTTTCGAATTCAACGTCGTGAATGTTATGTGTGAATGAATGAAAATTTTACTAATTTTTATGAATTATTTTGTATAAATACGTAACGCTGGGCGAGTAACGAAGACAGAGGGAGTCAGAGCGAGTACGAGGCTATGCATTGGAGCGACAAGGATAGAGCTACGACGATAATAAGCGAGTACCGAAGCGAGCGAGGCATCGAGCGGCGTAAGCACCCGAGAGGTCTGAGAACAATCGACGCTGCACTGCCGCACGTTCCAATACGACGATCACCATCGATGACAGTTGGTTAGTCAGTACTGCAGGAGCAGAGGTAACAAGACTCCCTGATAGCCAAGTTGGCCGCAACTTTCTGTCAATCTACTGCCGCAACTTGTCACCAACTTGGCGGCAACTCTTGGAAAGTAACTCGGTTGGTGTCAACTTGTTCACCAAGTTGTCACCAAGTTGTCGGCAAAAGTTGCTCTGAAACTTTTTCACACCAAGTTGACGATAAGTTTCTCAAGAAATTTGGCGACATATTGCGGCAGTAGATTGGTCTCTTTTTTCTCAGAAACTTGTAGCCAACTTGGCGCCAACAGTTACAAATTCGGAAGTTGACCGCAAGTTGTCGCTAAGTTGGTGACAACTATCTGACACAAACTTGTTTGGTCTGAAACTGTGGCTATCAGGGCTGTCGTGGAGGTCCGTTGACTGTTATACGGACCTAGATCAACTATCGACGGGGATCAATTCCAATGGAAATTAAGACTAGCGCCACCAACTTCAACGAAGGAAGAAGCGGGTACTTTTCTATGAGGAAGAGGATTCGAGGCTGGACTGTTGACGGATTCGGACGCGCTTTTGCGCGCTCCGCAACCTAAAGTTAATTTCGAAGTATTGTCGCGATTTTGTTCACTTGAAATTAATTGATAAATTGTATTGAAGTATTTATTTTTTTTTAAATAATTTATTTATCGAGTCGACCGCACGAAGCTTTTCCGAGCTGCTACGATGAGGACGACGCTCAATTGCTTGGTAAGCCGACGTTCTTGTTCAGTGTTGAATCCAGCGTTTCGAGTCCACGTTGTAATTTTGTAAAATATTTTGATTAACAAAATAATACGCGAGGATTCAACGCTTTACGATTATTTTTTTTTTTGTAATGCTGTTATTACATAGTGTGATTGCCGATGTATGAATGCAAGTGTGAGAAATAAAATTGAGGTGACGACGTTTTAAATTTGGTTTAAAATTAAGAGAAACGTTAAGTTACGACGTTTTAATAATTTTGTTAAAAGTTAATATCGACCTCCAACGTATATTTTGTTAAATAAATTATTATTTTTCTCTGTTAAATTCTTCTGAATTTATTTCGAGTAATTTTAAGAATTTTCGTTTAGTTTGCTGTCCTATTTTTTAACGACGAGTTTTTGAGCATGGCCCACCACCCTGAGGAAGAGGTAAGATCTAGCCGAAGTCGCAGTAGTAATTAATTGGAGATCATTCTCCTGGCGCCCTTTTTTTTAATAATAATTCTTTTTTTTAGTAAGCCAAAAAATTCCAATATAAACGGTAAGCCTGGCTTGGTAAATCCCCGGGTCAGGCAAAACCCCGTTATAATGGGTGATTATCTGTAAGGATGTTTTTCGCTGTCCCAGGCATTTTTTTATTGGAAAAATTGTTATTTTGTTACTAAAAAAAATTTGTTATGAAAGTAAAAAAACATTTCTATTTGGAGCATTGAAAACTAAAATGAAATAAAATTTGGTTTTTTTTGCTATAAATTCGTAAACCACCGAAATAACAGTCCCCTGTCCCTTTCCCAAAATTAAAACCCCAAGATTAAATTTTAAGTTATTAGTCCATAATATATAATTTGGTCCATAATGTTTATAAACTTAATTAGTTAACTAACAATCATCTTCAATAAAAAGTACCGAAAATAAATTTGTTTCATTAAATTCATTAAAGCAAAGTTTGTCCCAGGCATTTTAAGAACAGTCTCCTGCCAGAAGTTCAAAGCCAAAAAAAAAAATCCAGCGTGTTATTTTACCTTTTGTAAGGTTTATATGGATCTAACTAGCCTTAAGTTAATACTTATAGGGCTGTTAGCACTTTATCGCCATTTTATTTAGTGTCAAAGCACCGTTTGTGCTGAAAATATGTGTCTGGGCCACTTCAAAACTCAGTTCCCTGACAACTATTTTTATTTATAATTTATTTATAAAATTGGATCCATAAGTCTTAATATTATTCTAATTAATGTAAACATTCATTGAGAACTTGAAAAGTTGAATGCATTGAAATAGTTTGCTTGATTTTTCTCAATTTGATAAAAAAAAAAAACAGTCCCCTGTCATGTTATATGGCAAAAGATACACAAATATCGAAAAAGCAAAAATTAAATCAGCTGTTTATTCATTATAATTAAGCTGATAGTTTTGTAGACCTTGTTAATTTTTTTTCTAATAAAATCAAAAATAATTTGGTCGGACAATTTTGTACAGATTTAAGACGTCCTTACAGAGAATCACCCATATATATCTTATTTTAAAACAACCAAATTTCTTGATTAGAGAATTAATTTCTTATTAAGAGAATTGAATTACTAAAACAAGAATGACATTTTGAAGAAAAAGTGTTTCTTGAATCAAGTCATTTTTTTTATCAGTGTACATAAATACCCGCGTAATTTTATCACTAAATCTAGACACAGATTTCAAAAATTTTAATTCGCAAAAATGCATTTACCAATTCTGCGGCGATTTTGATTGGACAATATTTCCAGAACCATCATCGGTGCGATTTTCGCTAATTTTCTGGTTGTTGAGTTGATCAGTGCTCAAAGGAAGTCCATTCACCAAAACACTGCTGAAGAATATAAGTAAAAGACTTAAATTATGATGCGACTTTATCTTCGCGTCTTTAGTTAAGTTGCGACTCGAATTTCTGTAGATAAGAAGACTGCTCGACCGAGAAAAGACAATTATACTTAGTATTAAGATTTTCAACAGAATAATCAATTAAACATTCACTTGCCGTTGACAGTTACTTATATAACAACTTTTTACAGATCAACATAACTTATTACAATCTCTAGTATCTTGGAAGTTCGAAAGTAACGATACATTACAAGTAAATAGCAAACACTATCAGTCGAAAGACATTAGAGAACTGTTGATTTCAAGGCTACAAAGATAATCGTAATTTTTTACTGAACTATTGTATAATTATAGTAATGTTAGTCACTAAAAACACGATTTCTCATTTTTTATGACTTACTCTTGACCTAGATCTTATAAATTTTTTCAGAATAATTTAACCGTAACTTGCAAGATAAAAATTTTTTCTGTAGTTAAAAAAAAAAAAAATTAGGAAAACGGTTGACCCTGAAGGCCATCCCTGCAACTTCCCGCTATTTTCGTAATTAAGCGCTCAAAATTGCACTTATTACGTTTTTGAGCTCTTCGAGATCAAAAGTATAATTTTCGTGTAATTTTGAGCTCTCCGAGCTCAAAAGTCTGATAGAAGTTTAATAAAACACTATTTTTTGAATTTTCAAACCGCAATAACTTTTGAATGAATGTACCGATTTTCACGTGGTTGGCGGCATTCAACGCAGTTTTTTAAATTCTATGATATATTTTCAAACACAAATTGATCAGACCGGAAACTACGGTGTAATTCGAAAAAAAAACACTTTTTTTTTCGATTTCTTTCGTCAACAATAACTCACGAACGAATCAACCGATGTTGAATGGCTTGGTGGCGATCAACGTGGTTTTTTGATGTTAAGAGCTGATTAGTTTTTAGAATTGATCGGTCAAGCCGTTTGAAAGTTATTAAAAAAAAAAACCACATTTGAAAAAATTTTTTTTAAGATTTCTCAAAATCTATCGGTCCGAATCGGCCCAACTTGTATTCAAAACCCGTGCAAAAAAAATCTGGTTCAAAATAAATTTAAGATTGAAAATTTCTAAGTCTTTATTAAAATTCTGAAGCATGATCGAAAGTTCTACAGACGTGCTAATTTTTATCTACAAATCAATTTCAAATTTGGATTGATCTCAAAAGTAATTCATATTTGTGTCAAAATATGAATTTCAATCTTAAATTCATTTTGAATTAGTATTTTTTTTGCACGAGAATCTAAGTTTAGTTGAACCCTTTCAAATAGCACCAACCGCGATCAAATCAATCAAGCCGTTTAAAAGTTATGAGAGGTTTACATACACACACACAGACACATACATACACACAGACATACAGACACCATCGCGGGAATAGTCAGGGAAGCTTCCTAGGACCTCAAAACGTTGAGATCTGATGAAAACTCGATTTTTGAAAAACGGCGTAAAAACAATAACTTCCCGATTTTTGAAAATTTTTAATTTTCTTAGGGAAAAGTTAAAAAAAAAAAACAAGTCCATCATAACGAAGTATAAATTATGGGAGACATAAGTCAGAAAAATTTATTTATCCTACGAAGAATTATTCGAGCTTTAATTTAAAAACAAAAAAAAATTCTTTGCTTTTATTGGATACTTGAAATAAAATTGTACTAGTTTTTCTTATCCTCATTGCTATTAGAGGAATTGGTAACTGTAAATTTCAAGACACCACCTCGTGGTTGAAAAGAGCACTACTCAAACCAGGTCATGTATTCTTATGGTGATGACGTACTTGCCATCTGGCGTTAAACAATTTAACTATTCAAACCAGGTTTTGGTAGTAGGCCTTTTTACACGGTGCCATTTACCAATACAGTTTAGATGTTTGCCTGTTAGGGCTTAACGTAAGAAAGTGAATATATTAAACAAAGGTAGGAATTACGTTATCGCTCAATTTATCTGTGAAAAAGATTAATTTTTTATTCAAAAAATTTTTAAATACAAAAACAATTCAAATTATCGATAAGATCTCCATTAGAAGCAAGTATATACGTCTTATAAATAGTGATGATAGCATTTAAATATGGATAATAGTGGTGATGGTATCACTATTTAGCGACTGCAAGCGATTACCAAGTAATGAGTACACTTTTTTCCAAATTTCTACGACGTTATTAACCTCTGTGCAGGGTAGATTAACGTGTTTGTAGAGAAGTTTTAACATGTTACCCAAATTCTCAATCATTTCTGGCTTGTCTTCGACATCTCCCCTAGTCGCTAGGGCGTAATATTGATCCAATTTCGTCAACGCATGTGAGATTTCTTTTTTTACTGTCTTTGATAGCTCTTGATCCTGTAGATGATTTAAAATTCCAATTAATCAATTTACAAGCGTTGTTAATCTATTCATCAATTATTTTTCTTAATGACTGTGTATTTTATAATAATTTTCACAATGAACATGGTATATACCTTATAAGATTTGTAGCTACCGTAGAGAGGCCAACTTTCGGTACAAGCCTGACAGGAACAGGTGAAATGGTACTGTTGTAACAATTTCTGTCTTCTTTTCGCCTTCAAAGTTATCGCATAATGTTGACCGTAGTTGTCAAAAATCTTAGAAAGTAGGAAAAAAAATTAATTTTTCAATTCTAAACCCTAATTGACAATATAAAAATTACCTGCTCGCCTTTTTTAATCGGACTTATAGCGATCATAGCTATTTTTTTGCCAAACGATCGTCTGTCGACCATCGGATTGCAGCTATGATTGAAAAGACTGTAAAATGGCATTAGAGCAGCTGCTCTGTCGATTGGTAATTGATCTAAGTTATCTTCAGTCACCTAAAATTCATAAATCATCATTACAAGGAAATAAAACACTAACTTAATTGCTTCGCGTTATGAGGCGTGCAAAACCTAAACTTACACTGTGAACATTGCTAGGAATAATTTGAAGGTGTCTCATGACCAATCCACCAACAAAAGTGGCCCATGGATGACTCAAAACCTCCGGCAAACCTCCTTTCAATTGCTCCCCTAGAATGGAACTCTCCGTCGCCAGTAAATATGTAATGAAGACTGCATTGAGCGACCTGCCAAATAAATCGGGCACCGACCTTCGTTCAGTATTCCTCGCTAGGGTGTAGACACTAGCGTACTTGCTGCCATCTAGCTTACCGTATGTGAACCCATTCTTCCTGATATCTGAAAAGCCCAGGACAATCAACCTCTATCCAACTAGACAGAATCAATAACACTCTTACCAAAAAAATCCACATGGGTTTATATAGGAATCCGTGCAAATCCACATGGGAAAGTATGGATTCCTATAGGAATCCATGGGAATCCACATAGGAATAAATGGATTCCTATAAGAATCCACGTAAGAATCTGTGAGTACATGGATTCCACATAGGAGGTATGGATTTCTATAGGAATCCACATGGGAGGTATTCTATGGGAATCTACATGAGAATCTGTTGGTACATAAGTTCCCATGTGAGAATTCCACATAGGAAAGTATGTGTACATGGATTCTTATAGTGAATTCATATAACTGGAATAAACATATATCTTATAAGAACGTGACTTAGGCCAGTGGGTACACGGAGAAAAAAGTATTGCTATTGTAGCGATCCAGTGGATCGTGAACGTAGTATTGTGATTATCTCAAAACAGTATTGTCATTTTCACAATATTATAACCTGATATACTCAATACTTCGGATTCTTATATTCACTTGCCGTGGTATGTGAATATGTCAAAACGTATTGTGATCATAAAGAAACGTTTCCTTACTACGGCGAAACGGATCGTGATTATCACGATCCACGACACCTTCAGCGCCACCACGCATAACCAAGTCTGAAACTTACGAGTGGATTTGTTTACAATTTTGGTGATGAAATAGTGATAATTACATAAATTAGTGAATTAATAATAATAGCAATATAGATGATTGGGTTGTTGATAAATTACTCGAGTGAAATCTTGAAAAACTTGTGTCGATTTTTGAAGACTAGTAAAGAAATAAATCTTCCTATGTTAACTGTGTTAATGCTGTGTCCGTGGTTATTGTATATAATTCTACTGCATTGATAAGGAAAAACAATGTTCATTATATATTGTATTAAATAAATAAAATTTTTGTTTTCATAAAAGTCTTTTTTAGCATAAATGATTTGATCCCATACTGTTTTATACAAAAATATGTTATTGTATGAAATATGTACAGTAATAAAGGAGTAAAAATTCCATTAAAAATTTTTTTCTTATGATAAAAATATTTGCCTCTTTTAAATGAATACTTCGATAATACAAATTTCTAGACTAATAATAATAATATTTGTAAAAATAAAAAAAAAAGTCATATGAGATAAATTCCAACAGTACTGCTGTAAGTCATTATTTAAACATTTTTAAACCTAACCCAATTCTTGACTGTCATAATCTACACAAAAATTTTTAACTAATCAATCTACAAAAGGAATTTGTATTTGTGTTAATAACAATAATATACCAAAAAAATAATAATCTGCAATAAAATATAATTAATATTTAATTCAAAACAACTAATCATCTATAAACCATAGCAATATAGACACTCGATATCCGAATCCATGTGGATCGTGATAATCACGATCCACTAGATTGGGCATTTGCGCATCTAAAGTATAGTCATGCGGGGATCGGGATCATCACTATACTGTATTGTGGTAATAGCAATACTTTTTTCTCCGTGTAGCGTAGAAGACTGTCAACCATGAGGTACTGGGTTCAAGCCCGTTAGACTCCAGTAGTGTTTTCATTAGATATAAATAAACAACCTCGTTTTTTTTCAGTAATTTCAATTAAATATTAATGGGCAGTAATTAATATATTATTATTTTTGATTTTTCAATCCCAACCTGAATTCCTATAGGAAGCCACATGGGAATTCACATAGGAATTCATCCGAAAACGCCATGTGGATATCCAGGCTGGTTTCCCATGTGGATTTTTTTGATAGGGAGTCACAAAGCCCTTACCAGCTTGGAAATCGATTCCTATCAGCAAATCCTTCAGAGCTTGAAGATCTCCAGCTTGCTTCACAGCAGAGACCAGCAACCTAAGAGCCATAAGCGCCATGTGGTTCATCTCCATAGCCACAATCGGGCCCGTAATTCGACACTCCACCTGGTGATACCCTTCCCAAGCGTCTCTACGACACTCTTCGCTACAAAACACCGCGTAGACGCAAAAATTGCACGGAATGGCGGACCAGGTCTGCTTCAAGCAATGTGTACAGTGCGTGTAAATCTTATCGAGCATCAAAACAGTCGCATAACCTTCATTGACAGCCAAAACTTCTCCAACTTTGATGTCTCGAGTTGCCCGAACATATTTTCCATACTGCTCAGAGAATTCTACAGCTACCGCGGATGTAGCTCCGCAGATTTCTTCATTATCAGCACTAATGCTCGGCAAATGGCGCTCGTCTTCAAGTTTGATGAACGCTGCTTCACTTTGGCTCATCAGATGCAAGCTGTTGAGGGTTTTCTCGACTAACTTCACTCCCGAGTCCTTTCCGTCCATCTTGGGCAGCCACAAGCGTACCTGCTCCAAGGTTTCCGCTACTTTTGGGTCCGAGCTTCCGTCAGGGCTTGCTAGGTAACTCAGGCATCGCGCTTTTCGCGCGAATAACTTCGCCTTCCACTTGTCCGGGTAGTTTAACTTTAAGGCGCGCTCACAATCGCGAAGGCAGTCTTCATACAAATGCGCCTTAAACAGTGTCGCCGATCTGTTGGCGTACGCCAGAGACAACTCACATGATCTAGGTGCATACGCGATGCTTTTAGTGTATAATTCGATTATTAAATCGAAGTCGCAATTCAAGGGGTTGTTTATCAGCGATTTGGTCGCTTTGGTGTTGAATTCACGGGATTGGAACAAGTTTTTCACTTCACTTTTTATCGGAAACGTTATATTGTAGTCTATCAGCAAGTTTAGGGTGAATATTACACGTTCTTGGTCGGTTTTTAACTGGGAATAACGCTCAAAACACTCGCCATGCTTCTTTTTATTGGTTAATTTTTGGCTCAACACTTCGAGGATTCCATCCATTTTATCATCACGTTTGGGAAATTTTATTTAAAGGTCGTACGTGATGAGTAGATTGTAACAAACTAGCAGCGAAACAAAGGACTGACTTACTGAGACTCGAGAGATTTGACGTTATGTATTTTTAGAACACGTTGCGATCGGACACATGTGTTTCGGGAGACTTTAATATCTAAATTTAAAATGTAAGATGTTTTTTCTGTGCTATGGAAATGAAGATAGTTCTTTTCATTTCAGGGGATAGAATTTTTGAAATTTAGAAAATAGTTCATTAATAGTTTTTAATTTTATTTTAATTAGTTTTTAATTAGTTTTTAATTTTATTTATACTTCTTTATTTCTTCGTCGAATTTCAAATTTTAGATTTCTTCTTTGCAGTCTTAAAAATTCTTGCTACATACTTCTTCTTTTTCTCAAGTAATTTTTCTGACTATTGATTTAGTCTTGAGCGCTTTGTTGAAATAAAAAATTAATCATTGTCATTTATAGAATCATTGATTTTTTCAAAGAACGAATTTTGTAGCTTAAAGTTTTATTTCTTCAAGATTATCTTGATAAATTGATGAAATTTTTATTTGGGTGAGTTTATTAATATTGCAAGTTCTATTTAATGCATGTGAATAATCAGTAAAACAGTTACTCGAAAAAGTCCGTCGGAAAATTAAAACTTTTATTTTAATAATCTGGATTTGATGATCTGATAAAAAGTAAAAAAATTTTAATGTTTTTGATCTATTTAAAGTATTTTTAATCTTTTTTTTTCAGTCTGAAAGACTCGTAATTGAATTAATTGAATAGCTATGATATTTATGTTTTTAAAAAAACTCGGGCAACAATTTTGATCTTTTTTTTAAGCTAATCAATCTGTAGAACTATCTGTTTTGTTTTCAAATTTTAGTTAAAATTTTATACTGTTTTTGATCGAAAATTTGTCGAAATAGTATTATCACAGATGATAAGATTCATTCTGGTGATTGGAAAAATTTTGACTCTGAATTTCTGAATGATAAAAATAGACTAAAGGTGGCCTGGATAGAATCAAAAATAGACTGACAGAGTGACAAAAGAAGTCTCATTTTGATCTGGAAATTATTGAAAGTTGGTTAAATAAAATACTAAAGTCAGTCTTGAATTATTGGTATAGAGAATAGCACGCAAAAACAGATCTAATTCCTGTGTAAAATAGGTACACAAAATGCAGTTGAATCAAATGAATCATCAAAAAATTTCATTTTTTTCAAAACAGATCAAATTTTTTGATCCGAAGAAATGTTTTCCAGAAAATTTCTTCGGAGAAAACTTTAACGAATTTATTGAAATTTTTGTAACATTAATTTTGTAAAATTACATGATTTTAATAAAATTTTACTAAATAATTCTAATGAATTTAACAAAATTTTTGTGAAATTTGATTAAATCATAATTCTTGAATTCAATGAAATCTTATAGAATTTTTATAGTTTGAACGAAAATTTTGTTTCTTTGAAGTAAAAAATCTAAATTTATTATTTTAAGCGAGTTATACATCAGCTGGCGAAAGCTATCCATCGTATCAAAACAGTAGCACGTGTACTTAATGCACATATGTATATAAAGACCTTGATAGTTGAATCGAAGCAATCCATGCGCATAGTCGCTACAAATCACCATAGTAATAACAGTAACAACAAATAAATTCTTTATTTTCATTTACTTGATATTTTAGGTCATAATGAAATTAACTTCCAAAACTGTGACGCTACTGTTAAAAATTCGTAAAGTCAAAATACATTAATTGGCTAATTCAGACAATTCTTTTGTTTCAATAGAAAAAGAAGAAATTAATCTTTGCTGTCAAAAATTAATAAAAAATGTCTCTCCATTGCAATCCGTTAATTTATTTTAATATGGGTGGTGAAATGTTATATGTGTTACAACAAAGGCTGAAGGCGCAGAAAATAAATTCACGCAAAACGTCTACAGGTAAAAACAAATGATTATGCTATTATGTATTATAATAATTGTAATTATATTGTTGGAATCAAAAATCTTTATTATAATTGGAAATATTTTCCTTATTATACACTAGTAGTTCGCCCCGGCTTAGCACGGGTATTTAACAAAAATTTTCGAATTATTTATAATATAAGATAGCCTATGTCACCCGGGAATAGTGTAGCTTTCCAACAGTGAAAGAATTTTTCAAATCGGTTCAGTAGTTTCGGAGCCTATTCAATGCAGACAAACAAACAAACAAACAAACATACAAACAATCAAATCTTTCCTAGAGATGCAAGCGGTCTCGTCATTGACATTTTTTTTGGTCATCGGACGCTCACAGGACCGTCACATGACCGTTTGTCAAATGATGGACCGAACAAGCGAAAATGCTGCCATCTAGTGAGTTTCTAAGAACCTAAAGCAAAATAATAGTTTGTTATTGCGAGTGAATTTTGGAGTAATATAAGTATGATAAATAATTTTTTTATGAATATTTAATTATAAATTTTGTGTCATAACTTATTTTATGCAATGGTTAAAATAATTGAAATTAATACGAATATTCTCTAAAAGATAAAAAATATTATTTAATTAATATCCCTGAATAAAAAAAAGTATTGAGACAAAGAAAAAAGTATTGAAAAGTATTGGATTGACTAGAAAATCAATACTTTTCAATACTTTTTTCTTTGTCTCAATACTTTTTTTTTATCAGGGTAAAAAGATATCGTTATTTACTTTAAATATGAAGCTATATGAAATCTCAAAGATAAATATGTATTAACTATTAAATAAAGAAACTTTTGTGATAATAATAATGTGATTTATGTCATTTTATATTTTCTGCATCATTTAATGGTTGAAAGTCATTTAAAATTAAAAGACAATTTTAAAATGGCACATGAAAAAATTATTTTTATTCAACTTTGAAATGATTACCTGCACAGAAAAAAAGAAATATTTGATCGAAATAAGATTTATTTGAGCCAAATATATAAGATAGTTGGATATGGCCAAATAAATATTTATTTCTGGTAAATATATAATATATTTGAGCGATTTAGTTGCGTCAAATAAATAGCTTATTCATGGTAAAGATATGGTTTATTTGTGGTAAATAAATCATAGTTGACGACAATAATGAACTTTAAAAATTTATTTTAACATTAAAGTTAGCTATCACTTGACCAATTTTTAATTTTATTTAACAAATAAATTAATTCTAAAAAATTATTTTTTAAAAATTGCATTTTTAATTTTTTAAAATTTCTACATGTCAATTTTTTTCTCTTATTTTTTTTGCCATAATTTATTTGTTAACAAAAGTTCTAAAAATTATTAAATATCTGCTAAATTATTTTTATCAATTTTCAGAAATTATAATGGCTTTAAAATGAAAAAAAAAAGATTTTTTATTCTTTTAGTTGAATAAGGTAAAATACCCAGTAGTTGAACAGATTTCAAAGTAAAACATATTTGACTCTACTTTTAATATATAAAGATGTAATTATTAGTTCAAATTAGTGATTTTCATGAAAATGTAAAAAATTTTAAATTGATTGAAGCGCAAAATAACAAAGATAATTGGTTATTTATATTTTGACAACGTTTTTAAAAAAGACTATGAAAGGAGTAGTAGTTGAACAATCAATTCTGACAAGCCGCAGTAGTTGAACACTCCGGGAGCAGTAGTTGAACTAATGAAATATGTGGCAATAGGCGCACCAAAAATTTTCAACGTTTTATTGAAATATCAAAAGAAATATAAAATATTATTGAATAATATTAAATATAATACTGTGAATATTTAATATGTTCATTTAAAAATGATAAATATTTGTATTTAATTTTTTATTTACATTTTTTATGAATGACAAAGCAAATTTTCAATCATAAATCAAAAAAACTCCATTCAAAACGTTCAATAATTTTTAATTACACTAATTTTTAGTCATAAAACTTATTTAAATTGCAGTAATTAATACAAATCACAATTCTGATCACTAGTCTATAAACCTATTAGAGGTTATAGTACTGTTAAATTTATACGGCCTCAGCCTGTTCAAGTTCTGGGTACCACTTTAAAAATTTGGAGGTATAGTTGAACGCTAAAATTTAATATAAAAATTATAGTTTATGTCTTTGCAAAAAATATATGTTATTCAGAAAAGACTGTTTCATTAGATGGTACAATTTTTTTTACTTAAAATGATGATATACCGTTTTTTTTGACTGATTGTTCGGTTTACGATTTAGTACCTTTTTCATGAAAAAAATAGCATCTATCGACGATTCTCGACATGTCAACTTTCAAGTTAATAAAAATATAATTGTTTTGATTTATAATTGAAAAAACTTACAGAAATCAATTACTGTATCATTTAATAGTTATAATATGCGCATATAACTCATAATAAATTTACGGATTTTGTATTATAACAATTCGAAAAGTCTGTTCAACTACTGGTCCCATTTTTACAAGTGTTCAAGTACTGGGTACTTTACCTTAATGAAATATTTTCCGTGTCTTCTATTGAATGAAAGTGTTAATTGTAGGTTAAGGATAATTTAAATTTGTTTTCGTAAAATATAATATTTTAAGCACCTTACCTTATAGGTTAGGTATGACTTTTTTTAATCCCCAATTAATAAATAGTTGATAATTAATATTATTTATGCAAACACTATTATGTATGCAAATAAAATATATTTTGAAACGTCACTGTAGCTTAAGTTGCAATCAAAACATTAAAGTTTTGTTTTCAACGTTCAAGTGACGTCATGAGAGCAGTAGTTGAGAGTTTTAATGCCAAAGATGTCGTTGTTTCGGACAAACTTAGAATCTTTACCACAAATAAATGATATATTTCTGACAAATAATAAAATAATTCGAGTCAACTGTTATATTTACTTGTACCAAATATATATGGTTGTCATTGTTATGTCCTAACTCTAGTGGCCGCGCGTGAATTTATTTTATTGAGTCTAGATTACCGACGTGGTCGTAATTCGCCCGGGAATATTGAAATACTCAACTTTGAAATAGCAGGAATGAATAAATATTAATATATGACTGGGTTTTTAACATTCAAAATAACGGCGAAGAAAATTATTAGTTTAAATTGATTTAAATATATTGTTGGATAAACACTTTACACAAAATTAAATTATCGGACCATTACAGTATTTAATAAGATGTAAGATCAATCTGAGGGCTGAGGGTATTCTGATCTTCCGAGTTCAGTCTCGAGTCCGAAGTGAAGTAGAAGGGATGGTTGGGTAGCTTCCCCTACTGCACTAGAGTCCCACAGTTGAGAATGATGATGACCTCGATTGGCTGCTCCCCTCTCAGGTAGACTTCAGCTCGAAGCGTTGGCCACGTGCTCGCTCTTTCCGACCATGCTGGATACCTGAGTCTGGCAGGAGAATTTCCCAACTCCCTAATGACTGGGAACCTTTTTAGAGACCTGGCGGCCAGACAATATTGTCCTCAAATACTGTCTTGACTGTAAAAAATTTATGAAAGACTGTCTTTCATAAATACTTAAAATGTAAAATATAGAACTTAAGGTATAATTTGTAATAAGTCTAATAAACCTTATAAGCCTACAACACTTAAGGAGTATCTCTAATACTAAACTTATAGCTATATATTTTACTCTAATCCTATTACAATAGTATTTTATCTTTTTACGATACTTATTCTAATTACAACGGATGGGAAATTTCTAGAGAGTGCGACCACCCGAGAAAAAATATTTATATATAATTATATATATTTATATATAAATTGGTTATATATGATTATATATGAAAAATGGCCAAATATAATCATATCTAATTATATATAACTATATATAATTATATATAACAATATTTAATTATATATTTATTACATCTAATTAATTATTGGGTTAATTTTATGGATAGAATATTTAATATGGTCCTACGCAATTCTGTGTAACCAATTAAAATGCAAAAAAAAAATATCTAGATATAATTTTATAGCTATAGCACCAGCGGTCACCCATCCAACTATTAACCCTGCTCAATGCTGCTTAACTTTGGTGATCTCCGTGCGTCTTGAAGTCTCTGTCTACTGTGCTGCTGTCTTAGATGATAATGATTCTATGATCTACATAATGTATCATATGTATCATATGTTTATCATAAATGGAATATAAAAATTGATTTTAATATGTATTTGGATAGTCATTATTCATAATTTATTTATTTTACCGAATTTCATTATAATATAACACTTATTTAAATAATAAAATAAATAATGATTTTACTATTAAGTAGTAGCAGAGCAGACCAAAACATCTCATAGGAAATGTGACAAATTTTGTATTTCAGAATTATTTAAACGTAATTATAAACATCATTTTACATTTTTTGTTATTACCAAAAAAAAATTTTTTCAAAGAAAAATTTTTATGTCTGTTAATTATATATAAGCATATATAATTATATATATTTATATATAATTATATATGGGACTATATACAATCTTGCATAGCTGTATATTGCTCCATATATAGTCATCTATAATTATATATGATTATATATAACCTCATATACAATTCCATATATAATCATGTATGATTATATATAATTCTATATACTTATATATAATTGTATATGGAACTATATATAATCCTGCATGGCTGTATATTGCTCCATATATAGTCATATATAATTATATATAACCTCATATACAATTCCATATATAATCATGTATTATTATATATAATTCTATATACTTATATAGAATTGTATATGGAACTATATATAATCGTGCATGGTTGTATATTGCTCCATATATAGTCATATAATTATATATGATTATATATAACCTCATATACAATTCCATATATAATCATGTATGATTATATATAATTATGTATGATCATATATAATTTTATATAATTATATATGTGATTCCATATATAATCATATATGATTATATACAATTATATATAATTATATAGAAACATTTTTTCTCGGGCAGACGACTAAAATATTAATGGGATTTTCCTTAGCGTGCTATAAACCATTTTATAGGTTTCTGAATTTCTCCCGCTATAACTTGTCATAATTTATTCTCGCGTGATGGCGCCTCCAGGGACCAGGTAAACCGTGATATAACATCACATCATAAAGAAATATTTAAAAAAACGACTCAAATAAATTGATTTATTTGAGACAAATCATTCTTTTTTTCTGTGTGTACAAGTTATAACTGAAATATCTCATTAAACTTCGGTAATACAATGATCGATTTATTTTATAGTTTTTGTTTGAGAATAAATTATAATTAAAAATTTTCGTCACAAACGCCTATATATGCAAACGCCTATAGATGCAAATGACCAAATTCATGACGATTTTTAATGTGACCGTAAATTTTACATCAGTTTTCAAAGAATGCTTTATTAAAAAATTCTGTCAAAAACGTCTATATAGATGCAAATGACCAAATTTGTGACCGTTTGAAACGTGATGGTCATTTCAGCATTACAGAAATTTTTTATAATTATGTGACTGTCACAGGACGGTCTTATGACCGTATCCTGACCAAAAATAAAAATGTCGGTCATTCCGCATCTCTAATCTTTTCTCTTTATAATATTAGTATAGATTGATATAGTAGATATATAAGAAACATTATATATTTAACGTCAATTTATTTATTTAGTGCTAGACGACATAACAGCTGCATTTGTTGACCCAAAAATAATATCAGCAATATTCACCGATTCGCCGATTTCAAGTTTAAGTTGGATTCGTTCGACTTTAGAGAAGATTGCTTTGTGCTCAATAATGCGCTTGGACCAGGACAGTATGAACAAACTGTTTGACTTGATGATGATGATGGTGAAATTTCAGTTATCGACAGCGACGGGACCTCGAGAAATCATTCTGTTAACATTGAATCATGTTGATGGCTTACGAAACATGATTTCTCGCAATGGAATTCACGAAAAAGTTAATGTCGTTCACGAACTAATTATCAAGGTAACAGTTATTACTGATTTAAGTAATTAAGGTAGTTTTTTTTGTAGTGCATAGTGTAGTCAGAGCATTTAGTACGGGAGAAAGGGGTCAATTAAACCAAAAAAAGTTTAGCAATTTTTTAGTATTCGAATTAAAACTAAATGATATTTTTTTTTTCTTGGAATGGTAGTTTATTAAGTCTACTATCATTATCAATACATAAGTTAGTCAATAAGCAACGTGAATTTTAAAAAATTATTAATTTATCCAAACGCGTCGAATAGTTCAATTGACTCCCGCTCGGGGACAATTGAACCACTGCTTGGGATCAATTTAACCAATAATATTTAAAACTTAAACCATAACTTTTAATAAATAATATATTAATTTTTTCTTGCTAATATTACTATTGCACATTTTTAATGCACAGATATTATATTAAATAAATTATAAATCAATTTAAAAATAATTTTCATTATAAATTTAGTTCATCAAATTGTTAGGTTATTTCCCTGAGTATTTTTTACGTAGAGTCAAGATGCGCGCGCATGTCCCATGCTTCTCCGTGTGGTTCAATCGTCCCCGAGACTGCTGGTTCAATTGACCCCATATAATTTTATAACAATTAATAGTAAATAATAAATATTTAAACTATTATATCACTATAAGAAAGTTGAGGATTTTAAAGTATAAGTATATACAACGACTACAATTAAAACTTTATCAATTAATTAAAAAATTAAAATATTAGTAAACAATTTGTCATCAGCTAAAAAAAAAGTTTACATACCTAAAAATAAAAAATTTCAGTTTTAAAAATTTATTAATCGCAATGATTTCAAATTTTGATCATATCCGAGTTTTAACATATTAGAATCTAATTCTATGAGCATGAAGCATTTTTTCGATTTTTAAGTCGAGTGGTTCAATTGCCCCGTGGTTCAATTGACCCCCTTCTCCCCTATTGTCGAAAGGTTAATACTACTGTCATATAATTATTTACCATAGAAATACCATATCAAAATGCCATAAAAGTTATATTAAAATAAAAGAATTATTTGTCACGAAAATTTTTTATTTAAAAATTTTTATTTCTTTAACGTTGAAAAATAAGGCTTCAGAATTATGTGATGATAAAAAGTATAAAGTATAAGTAAAAAGTATGAATGATAGCCAGATTGTGTCAGAAAAATTCATTATTGATTTTTCAATATGCGATTTAAAATGTGATAATTTTTACAGCATTTTCATGTCGAAGATATAAAATCGTATCAAATTTCATTCATCATAGCAACGTTCTATATAATAATAAAGTTCAAACCTAAAATTTTTAATTAGATTATAGACAGATATATTAATTTTAAATCCCTAACCGATCTAAAAAGTGAAATATATTAATAAATAAAAAAGATATCTACACGGAAAGAAAATTATGGGAACTATTCCTATACCATTATGGGAATGGTTCCCATAATGCTATAGGAATAATTCCTATACTATTATAGGAATGGTTTCCATAATTTATGGGAACCATTCCCATAATAGTATAGGAATGGTTCCCACAATATAAAGGTTTAAATCTTACGCGGAAAAAAAAATTAGGGCTGCCACATGATACATTCCTGTGGTAGATACATGACTTTCCTGTGACAGTAACATGATTTTTATGTGACAGGCAGTAATGGTTAAAACAACAATAATAATTAAATAATAATAATAATAATAATAATAATAATTTATATTATTAAGAGAATAAGAACAATTTTATCTCCTGGATAGTCACATGATAAAATCGATTTTTTTTGTGAAATTTAGTGTCATTGCAAAGGGCTTGACTTGAAATTGTACCTTTTCAAGGTTTCATATCATTCTCGTCGATAGTCAAATTATGATGATAGATATTTAGGTTGCATTTGAAAATGCTCTATCTCTAAACATAGAATTAAGAAATGACCTTGTATCTTGTAACTATTGACATTTTTAAAGATATAAGCTCATATTGATGTTACACTCATCGAGACCTTTCATTTGAGTACCCACATTAATTTTTCATATATTTATATATCTATATATATAAAAAAGGAAGTTTATATATATGTCATCAATAAACTCAGAAACTATTTGACCGATCATTATGAAAATTGGTATGTTTATGTATTTTTTCACGGAGAAGGTTTATGTACTATGCCCATTAGGGTGTGCCAAAATGTAACTTCCGTGGAGAACCTTTTAAAATTGGAATTTTGAGTTCCGCTTTTAACAGGGGCTGCGTTTGGGCATTTCCTGAGATATTTTGGTGTAAGATGATGTATTTGATTTTCATAGAATTTTTAACAGGAGCCTTAATTGGGCACTTCCGGCCAAATTTTGAATTTTCACCGGAAATGCCCAAACTAAGCTTCTGTTAAAAAATTCTATGAATATCAAATTCATCATCTCACACCAAAATATTTCAGGAAATGCCCAAACGCAGCCCCTGTTAAAAGCGGAACTCAAAATTCCAATTTTAAAAGGTTCTCCACGGGAGTTACATTTTGGCACACCCTAATGCCCATTGATGTAACTCACCACCAGGCGGCGCTGTCAAGTATCGACTTCCGCCCCGTTCAACCGATTGTCATAAAAATTAGTATGACCATGTATTTTTCCACGGAGAAAACGAATATGCTATGTCCATTGATGTAACTTGCCACCAGGCGGCGCTGTCAAGTATCAACTTCCGCCCCGTTCAACCGATTGTCATAAAAATTGGTACGACTATGTATTTTTTCATGGAGAAAACGAATATGCTATGCCTATTGATGTAACTTGCCATCAGGTGGCACTGTAAAGTATCGACTTCCGCCCGTTCAACCGATTGTCATAAAAATTGGTATGACCATATATTTTTCCACGGAGAAAACGAATATGCTATGCCCATTGATGTAACTTGCCACCAGGCGGCACTGTAAACTATCGACTTCCACTCCGTTCAACCGATTGTCATAAAAATTGGTACGACCATGTATTTTTCCACGGAGAAAGTAAATATGATGTCGATGTTGTTAAATATTACCATCAGATAGCGCTTCAATGCATTAAGTTCTGTAGCGATCAACTGATTTGAAATTTTATATGCGACAATGAAGGCAATAAAATGTTTTCTCATTAAATTCAGTGAGTTATTTTACAACTTATATTGAACAAGAAAATAAGAGAAATAACTAATCTTAATTTGTAAACAAAAAAATATAATTTATTTAAAAGCAAATCAGCTAACTTTAAAAATATCATTTGTTATTTAACATCAATATTTGTCTGTCAAAACTAAACGTAATTCTTTTTTTATACCTGAACAAAATTTGCTGGAGTAATTTCAAATATAATTGGCTTAAGAAAATCCGGGAACACAAAATATTTTCTGTTTACCGTCGAGAAAAATAATGTGAACTACTTGATGATGATAAAGGAGTATTCTGAGCTGTTAATTCTAAAATTTTATGGACCTCAGGTAGAATATAAGTGAATTCGATATATTACATGTAAAGTCATAATTATAACTATAGAAAATACAAGTTTGCGATCAAAAACAACAATTTTAAAATGATTATCTCTTTTTTTTCTTAATTGATACGATTTTCGAGTTATCCACATTTACAATATTGTATTGAGCATATGCTCAAGCCTTACGTCGTACTTTGATCGCCGATGTTGAGATCAACCCGATATTTTTAACTTCCCGCTAAGAAAATCGAAGATTTTCAAAAATCGAGAAATTATTGTTTTCACTCCGTTTTGCAAAAATCGAGTTTTCATCAGATCTCGACGTTTGAAGGTCACAGGAAACTTCCCTGACTATCCCCGCGAAGTTGTCGCTATGTCTGTATGTGTGTGTGTGTGTGTTTATGTCCGTGTCCGTGCTCGTGTCCGCGTGCGAGTGTGTGTGTGTGTGTGTGTGTGTGTGTGTGTGTGTGTGTGTGTGTGTGTGTGTGAAAGTATTTTAACCTCTTATAACTTTTGAACGGCTTGACCAATTTTATCGCGGTTGGTGCCATTCGAAAGGGCTTGACCAAACTTAGATTTCGAAAACTATTTGGACCGATTGAGATCAATAGATTTTGAGAAATCTTCAAAAAACTGAAAAAAAATTTTTTTTCAAATGTGGTTTTTTTGAAATAACTTTTAAACAGCTTGATGATTCAACTCCAAAAACTATTCAGCTCTTAACCTCAAAAAACCACGTCGATCGCCACCAGTTTGGTCAAAATCGGTTGATTCGTTCGAGAGATATCGTGAACGAAAAAAAACCGAAAAAAGTATTTTTTCGGAATAACTCCAAAATTCCTAGCGCGATCAATTTAAACTTTAAGATTCTTTATGAGGCTTGAAAAACTACATTGAATGCTGCTAACCGCGTAAAAATCGGTTTATTCATTCAAAAGTTATTGTGGTTTAAAAATTTAAAAAATAGTGTCTTATCAAATTTCTATTAGACTTTTGAGCTCAAAGAGCATAGAAAAGTTATCTTTTTGAGCTCGGAGAGCTTAAAAGAACAGAAATTATATTTTTGAGCTTGAAGAGCTCAAAAATGTCATTGGTGCAATTTCAAGCGCCTAAGTATGGAATTAGCGGGAAGTTGCAGGGATGCCCATGCAGGAAACCCCCAGAGTTGACAAAGGGGCCAGGCTTGGGCCAGTACTGGGAAACCTAGCTTCGGCGTACCTGTATTGGCCCATGCGTGAGCCAGGCTGTTTAACCCAGCCTTGGCCATGCCAATGATTACCCAACCTTCAGCCAAGACTGGCTAACCCAGCCTTGGCCATTCATTGGCGACCCAAGCGTGGACCGAGACTGGTTAACTCAGCCTCGACCATGCCAATGATTATCCAACCTTGGGCCAAGACTGGCTAACCTAGCCTTGGCCATTCATTGGCGACCAAAACGTGTGCCAAGACTGGTTAACCCAGCCTCGACCATGCCAATGATTATCCAACCTTGTGCCAAAACTGACTAACCTAGCCTTGGCGATTCATTGGCGGCTTAAGCTTGGGCCAAGACTGGGCAACCAAGCCTTGGTCGGCCCAATTATTACCCGAGCCTGGGCCAGAACTGGGTCACTCAGTCACGGCCACAATAATTACCCAAGAGTTAGCCAAGATTGGGAAACCTACACTGAAAATTAACTTGATTCAAGAAAAATTCTTGAACCAAGAAAATAACTTTGAAGAGTTTGTCTTCAATCAAAACGAAAAATTCTTTAATTAAATAAAATTTACTTAAATCGAGAAAAATTTCTTAGTTTAAGAATTTTTCTACTCAAATCAAGAAGATGAAATTCTTAAAAATTATTTACTTGATTTAAGTAAATTTTTTTTTCTTTGTAGCCATGGGCGTTGAATGGCAACCCAGACTTGAGCCAGAATTGGGTAACCTAGCCTCAGCCATTCAATGGGAAATTCAAATTTAATAAATCATTAAGTAATAGAATTTTATACAGTAAATATTTATTGTTTAACGAATATTTGTTAACAAATTTTAAAATTTAAAATTTATTATCTAACCAAGACAATTGCATATCGTCAAAATTGATATAGTCTTAGAAAAATTTAAATATAATAATTTACAGTTGAATTTTTAATATTGATAATTTTAAACATAAAAATTTATCATAACCCGGGAAAAAATGATCAGATCTGATCAGACATGAACAGGCATGAGTCTTCAGGTCTGATCAGGTATGAAAAATGACCGGGTCTGATCAGACCTGGCCAGGCATGTTCAGGTCTGATTAGATTTGTTCATGTCTGACTCGATCAGGTCCATAAAAAAAAAAAAAAATCGGTGCCGACGGGGATTTGAACCGTACACCTCGCGCTCTTCAGACTGACACTTTACCTCTTGACCAAATGATTCATCTTAACTTGAGAGTATCTTTCGAGCTACTTCAAGTAATTCAAATTTTATACATGATTTATCCTTATAGTTAACGGAGTTCTATACCTAATTTATTAATTATTAATAATTAATTATATATTAGAGTGATTTATTCGGAACGGCTATGTATTTTTTTTCGCTCCATTAACATATGGTTCTACACTGAGAGAGAATTTTATTCAATAGTAATAAAACAGTTTATTTGGACTTGAAAAAAAAATTTAGTTAATATTAATTAAATTATATTTCATATAAATAAAATTATATTAGTATTTAATAAAATTTCATAAGTATTTAATAAAATTTTCTTAAATACTAATATGTGTTTATTAAAATAACCACAAACGACGCTTTCGTTTGCTGTCATTAATACGAATATTAAGTCATTAAAAGAAATAATCTCAAAAAAAAAAAAAATTAATATTCATCAATTAATTATAATATATTCAAATATATTTTCACAGTAAAGTCTTTTAATAAATAGTATTAAGATTTTTTAACAAGACATCCTAACCTAACCTATTTGTTTACTTCATGACGAATCACATGTAGAGATTTTAAATAATAAAAATAAATAAATATTCGATTGAATTTATGAAATCATAGTCTTTATTTTTAACAAATGCGTCTCTACATTGTCTGGTTTTCTGCTTCTGTTTTTATTTTATTAAATAATGTCTAACTCTTATCGATTCATTTGTGCATAAAAATTAACATCCACTTGGATAACAACAGTTGTAGACTTTGTATTTCAAAATATAGTTCCGACAAAATTCAATTTTACTTAATTATTTATTCAATTAATTACTGATCAATATTTGTTAGTTAGTTGATTAATGAATTTTCTTTATATTACATGTAGATAAATATTCATTACATACTGAGAAACATTTATTAGTATTTAATAAAATTTTTATTAGTATTTAAGGAAATTTAATTAATATTTGATAAATTTTTATTTGGGATTAGCCAAATAAACGTTTTATTAAATAGTAATAAAATTTCATTACTATTAAATAAAATTGTCTCTCAGTGTAGGCTAGATATCAGACATGGACAGGTCTGATCAGGTCTGAGCGTATTTAAGGCTTCAGACATGAACAGACATGAGCAGGCATGAACAGGTCTGATCAGGTCTGAACGTATTTAACGCTTCATACATGAACAGACATGAGCAGGCATGAACAGGTCTGATCAGGTATAATTTCAGGCCTGCTCAAGTCTAATTTCAGGCCTGATCAGATATGAACAGGTCTGATCAGTCCTGATCATTTTTTCTCGGGAAGATATTAAAAATATACAGAACGATGTACAAAGTTTAAAGTAATATAAGAACTTGACTCTTGCATTTTTTTAACTATAATAAACATTTGTAAAAAATAGTTAATTTTCATCGAAACACAATATTAAATAACATCAATTATATAAATAATAAACCGCCACACTTTGTCACCATATAGATTTAGCTTATCAGAATAATGAGATGTGCATCAACTTATCGGTCGTACGGTGTAAGGGTTAGTTATCAGTCTGGCAAGCGCGCGGCTTGGGTTCGAATCTCGGTTAGAACGGATACGATTTTCACTTTATTTCTATAATTAGCAACAGTTAGGTTCGAATTTACTTAACTTGCAAAATAAAATAAAAAAATAACATCCCAATAATTCTTTTTTATCATTTTTTATCAAATGGCATGGGCCAGACTTGAAAATTAACTATGGCTCAGCCCTGGTAACCAGGCATGGGCCAGTCCTGGTAATCAGGCGTGGGCCAGGTCTGGTAACCAGGCTTGGCCCATCGTTATCATCCCAGACTTCAACTAAGACTGAGCCAAGCCTGGCTTACAAGCTTGGCCCAGACTTTTACATAGTTGGGCCAAGCTAGGCCCCGTGGTACTTTCCTTTATGGGTGGCCTTCAGGGTCAACCGTTTTCCTAATTTTTTTGTGTACACCACAAAGTAGATGTTACACTAACTGATATGTTTATGAGTTTGGTTAACAACTTTCACCCGCTAGAGAGAAAGCTTGAAGAATATGAACTCGAAGATGAATGATGGTTGACATATTGCGATAATAGGATTAATTAATTACAATGTATTAAAATATGTACTTGGGCGATTCCGCGGGAGACGATTTTTGACATAAATTTTTAAATCACAGTATTTGTTACTTTTTTTTATACCAATTTTTTTCAATTTGAGGAGGGTAAGAGCATTTGTGTTGCACGAACGTCGAAGTCTAGTTTGAAAAGAAAATTAGTTTTGATAACTGCTACTAAAAAAGGCCATTCGGCAGCCGAAATGGAAGTAGATTTCATAACAATAAAAAAAACTACTAGGATATACAAAAAAAAAAAATCTGTCATTACACAGATTTTCGCATCATATTTTTAAATATGACGAAATTCCTGATTTATTAATTGAAAATTCATATATTTTTTAGTTCTTACATTAAAGGATAATCTGTAACATTCATACAACGAACGAAAAAACGAAACGATTGCAAGAGTAAAATTTCTTAAAAAAGATCCAAAGATGGATTTTTTTTTGCTTTAAAAAAAAATGTGAGCACATAAATTGAAGTTTAATTTCTCAGCTTTTAGATGCAATTTACAGGAATCGAATAACTCGACGCGTTCAAAAGTTATTTGAGGGAGAAGTAGTGAAAGTATCAAATTTTCAAAATTTTAAAATTTTTAAATGCTGTAATTTCTAAACTATCTAACCGATTAAGCTCATATTTGAACTTGACCTTCCTAATAGTCGATAGAATAAGTATGTTGAGTTTCATTGAGATCCCTTAAGAATTGTTGACGCTATCGTCGTGACAAGCAAGCACATCGTATATATATATGTATATATATATATATATATACATACATATATAAACTTTCGAACCATATGTATTTTCTGACTCAGTTCGTCGAGTTAGGTCGAAATATAACAAAATTTATGGAAATTTACGTCATAAGGACAAATACAATAGTTAGATTTTTATGAAATCTACTAAAAATTTCTTAAAAAAGATCCAAAGATGGATTTTTTTTTGCTTTAAAAAAATGTGAGCACATAAATTGAAGTTTAATTTCTCAGCTTTTAGATGCAATTTACAGGAATCGAATAACTCGACGCGTTCAAAAGTTATTTGAGGGAGAAGTAGTGAAAGTATCAAATTTTCAAAATTTTAAAATTTTTAAATGCTGTAATTTCTAAACTATCTAACCGATTAAGCTCATATTTGAACTTGACCTTCCTAATAGTCGATAGAAAAAGTATGTTGAGTTTCATTGAGATCCCTTAAGAATTGTTGACGCTATCGTCGTGACAAGCAAGCATATCGTATATATATATATGTATATATAATATATATATATATATATATATATATACATATATAAACTTTCGAACCATATGTATTTTTCTGACTCAGTTCGTCGAGTTAGGTCGAAATATAACAAAATTTATGGAAATTTACGTCATAAGGACAAATACAATAGTTAGATTTTTATGAAATCTACTAAAAAATTCCTTAAAAAAGATCCAAAGATGGATTTTTTTGTGCTTTAAAAAAAAATGTGAGCACATAAATTGAAGTTTAATTTCTCAGCTTTTAGATGCAATTTACAGGAATCGAATAACTCGACGCGTTCAAAAGTTATTTGAGGGAGAAGTAGTGAAAGTATCAAATTTTCAAAATTTTAAAATTTTTAAATGCTGTAATTTCTAAACTATCTAACCGATTAAGCTCATATTTGAACTTGACCTTCCTAATAGTCGATAGAATAAGTATGTTGAGTTTCATTGAGATCCCTTAAGAATTGTTGACGCTATCGTCGTGACAAGCAAGCATATCGTATATATATATATGTATATATATATATATATATATATATATACATACATATATAAACTTTCGAACCATATGTATTTTCTGACTCAGTTCGTCGAGTTAGGTCGAAATATAACAAAATTTATGGAAATTTACGTCATAAGGACAAATACAATAGTTAGATTTTTATGAAATCTACTAAAAACGTAGAAAAGTTGCAAAAAAAGTTACGCAAAAGTTACGCGTTTCTGATGTTTACAGCGATTCTGAAGATGAACCTTAAGTCTGATAAATCGCCGACTATTCCAAACAAATAATTTATTTTAGTCACATAGGAAAGTGCTAATTAGTGATACAGCATCTATGATCTCATATCTTTAATTTAAAGTTACATGGAAATGTTTATATTCACTACAGTGAGACGTGTTGCACCCGCGATAGTTTTACGTTGAACCTGCGACTGGATAAAAAGTGAATAATTTATAATATTTATTTCTTTTAATAATTTTATTTAAATTAATAATTAGTTTGTTTTGTATTCTTTTAAAGAATGTAAAAATAATTCAATAAATATTTCATGATTAACAGACTTTTTTCATTCTAGCTTCATGACCTTTAATGGTGGGCCGATTTCGTTGTACCCGCGATAGCACTTTGAACCTCTCCTATGTCTATTTAGACATTTTATTAAATGTTTTTTATATTAATTTTTGTAAAACAGATTACAATGTAATCCTGCGACCAGTCATTTCTTTAAAAAGAGTTTTTATTGTTTTAGTAAGAAGCCTTGAGTGAGTTTAAATGTTGCGCCCGCGAGTACGGAATCGCCCACTTTATTTAATAAACTAAGCTTTAGCCCGGCGAAGCGGGCTGGGTTCGCTAGTATTATATATAAGGTTGGCAATAGCCTAATCGGCTCGGTACCTGCATTTCGAAAGAGTGGGACCAGGGTTCGATTCCGGCGCGCACCAATATTTTTCAATGATTATAAACTAAGAATATGTGCGTTTCATTGCCAGCCTCTGTACCGGTCGGGTTTTCTGTGGTTTTCCCATATAGTTATGGCGGTAAAATGTCATTATAGAAGTACCTCCATACTATTTAAGACCGTAATGCAAATGCAGGTACTGATTATAACGCGTAAGTCGGCCACAGTCGCAGCACATGTGTGTCGGGCATGAAAAAAATCCCGACATGCAGGTGGGTGGGGACGAAAAAGTGGTTGAGAGTTATAATGACGGGGTTGAGAGATTATATTGCGGAGAAAAAAGTGGAGAGACAATAATTCCCCACCCTCCCTGGTAAAACACTCTACAGTGATACAAGTAAAACCATCCTCAATTATAACCTCAATTATATTATATATATGTATATATAAAAATTATATCAAAAATGCATGTGGGTACTCAAATGAAAGCTCTTGATGAGAGTAACATCGGGATGAGCTTATATCTTCAAAAATGTCAATAGTTTACCAGATACAAGGTCATTTCTTCATTATGTATCTAGACACACAGCATTTTAGAATGTAGCCTAAATTCTTATTATAATAAATTGACTATTGGTGAGAATGATATCCGAACAAAAACAGTTTCACTGTAAAAAAATCACGCCAAGTCCACGTTCATAAGACTATAAAGAAAAAAGAATTTTATTTCTTTACAAAAAGATATAAAATAAAAAATTAAAAAATCCAAGTAACCGATATGGTTGTATATGATTTTCGGAAATTAAAAAAAATTTTGTTGTAAATTTAAAAATTAAAAGAAACAATTTTGGAACGTATTTATTGTGCGTGGTTACGAAAAATTTCACTTTTTATGAAATTCCTAAAATCTATCTACTAGGACTTTTAAAAAAAATTGAAGTACACAATGACGCACACCAAGTGCGTTCCAAAGTTGTTTCTTTTAATTTTTAAATTTACAACAAAATTTTTTTTAATTTCCGAAAATCATATACAACCATATCGGTTACTTGGATTTTTTAATTTTTTATTTTATATCTTTTTGTAAAGAAATACAATTTTTTTTTCTTTATAGTCTTATGAACGTGGACTTGGCGTGATTTTTTTACAGTGAAACTGTTTTTGTTCGGATTTCAGTATTTTTTGTAATTATAATAAAAATTGACAATTTTAATTTAATACATTTCCGGTGGCAAACTATCCCCTTGAAGCTATAGTTCATGTAAAAGTTATTCTTGCGCCGCCTGGCGTGTGTAATTGCAAGCTGTCAAATATCTTTTTTTCACTGTAGTTTCTCATCTATTATAAGATTAGCATGCATCCTTATATTATTTAGTCTCTGGCCGTCCGCTTTTTACATAAGAAAAAAGTTAAAATCTAAAAATCTGGGTCGCTATAGTTTGTGCTGATTATTTTTAATAATTTTAAATAGAAATTATAAAGATAATTGATAACAATCAAGTAATACGCGTAATAGAAAGCATGAACTACTATTATAAAATATCATATAAAAAAAAAATCAAAATAAATTTGAAAAAAAATTTGTAACCTCAAAAAACCGTTCTGCTTACGGTATATACACACTCGGTAGTCTGGCTTGAGAACGGAACTTGGCGCCAGACTCTATCGAGTCTGTTGATGAAACCTTGAAAAGGCACAACTCCAAGCAAAAACCCATTTTATCACAATTACACTGGCCACAAAATTTTCCTTATGCTCTTAATAATATAGATTATTATTATTATTTAATTATTATTGATGTTTTAACTATCATTGCCTACACCATGAAAATCATGTGGCTGCTCCAATTTTTTTTTTCCGTGTATATATTATAGGAATCATTTCGAACTCACTCCGCACGAAGATTTTATCTTTATTTTATTTTGAAAATGATTCCCATAATGGTATAGGAATGATTCCTATAATGTTCTAGGAATCCTTCCTATACCATTATGGGAATAGTTCCCATAATAATATAGGAACCATTACTATATCATTATGGGAATATTTTCCATAATATCATGGGAATGGTTCCTATAATTGAATAGGAATCATTCCTATAATTATAAAAACCATTCCTATACTATTATGGGAACCATTCCCATCATTATGGGAAATTTTCCCATAATTCTAGGAAAATTTCCTATAATTATGGGAACAGTTCCCATAATTCATGGGAACAGTTCCTATAATTAACTGTGAACTGTTCCCATAAAATTATGGGAATAGTTCCCATATTTTTCTTTTCGTGTACATAAATAATTTTTTTTAGAAAGAAAACTATGAAAATTTTTTTAACAAAAATTCGGCTCAAAAATTGTGAAGAAGTACCTGTATACAGATTTTTAAAATTCTTGATCTGCTCGTATTAAATGTTATAAATTAAATAATTTACCTGTATTATTTTTTTGTATTAGCACTTACAATTATTGAAATTGGTGCCTTGGCATATTACATTGATAAATAAAAAAAAATCGTTTCAAGGAGGAACTACCATATAATTAATTATTAACATTGAATTGCTTCATGTAGAAATACGGAAAGTTAACCTGCAACGAAATATGGGAAACGCGAAATGAGTGCTTGGACCTACTGGAGGACATCAATGTCCGCGTTTCAATTCTTCTGAAATTGGGCCTGCAGAATGAGGACACGAGTTTTAACATTAATGCACGGAACTACAACGAAAAGTTTGATCTAATGAGCAAAGAGTTAGGGTCAATTGAATTGTTACAAGTTCCGCAGAATTTAAGAGTCGGGTCTTTGCAACTAATGGGGGAGCGCGTTACATTCTTAGGAAGAAATATGTGAGTAGTTATTTTAGATTAAGAAAGTTCGAGCGTAACTAATGAGTCAAAGTAATGTTAAAATTTTTTTTTAATTTAAGTCTTCCCAATATTCGTCAAAATTCTTTATTTTCACTTAAAATAATTTAAACAATTTAATAATTGATGATTTTTACTTATTTAATAAAGTAAAGTAATAAAATGACTTTCGTATTTATTACTTGCTGAATTAAATAAACAAATTTGGCAATAGCGCATTTGATTATACCCATTACCGAGACGTGGATGAGTGTGTGAGTTAAACATTTCTCTCTCTGTAACTATATTTATATCCTTTTCTTCTTTCTCAGCTGTTGACGCGATGTTGTGAAATCTTTATTCTAATAAATGGCTGACGATAAACGAGTTACAAACGTAAAATTTGACTTTAAATATTTCAAAAATTATATCAGTAATGTATTATTATTAAATTGTTTTTATATTTTGCAATAATCCAAGTTTCTTGTGTATAGTTTTTTATCCGTTAAAGTTGGGAGGTTAATATTGAAAAAAATAATTAAAGTCTCGACAAAAGTTTGTCCGCCATAAGAGCCCGTGTATAAGGAGATAAAATATGTGATTTTTAAAATTTAATATCTAAGTAACTAAACGGTGAATCTTTTTCGAATTATGGGATTAGATTGATGACGTATTTATTTATACGTATACTTAATTTCAAAGCTCATTTTGGAAACTGTATTACCTAATCATGGTTTTTCGGCTACAGATATGCAATGAACTACTCATTTGTAACAATAAAGCCCCAGAAGGAGAAATTACCGCCCTCTAACCGGGACAAGTTGTTCATAAAAGACAAGGGAACCAAAGCTGAACTTGGGATGCTAGCAGCCCAATTGGGAACTGAGGATACATCTTCTACGAGGACCTTCAGCCTCGATTTGTTCGATGACATTGATGTGAAAACCGAGAACCAAGGCAATGAAACTTCTAACACTAAAGAAGATGATGAACAACAAAATATAAATGATATGATTAAGATTAATGATGAGTACAAGAGCAAATTGGAGAATCTCTGCGCGGACTTTCTTACTGAAGACGGTATCGAGAACAAAGTGAATCTATTGCAGCTTCTTGATGAAAATTAATCATAGTGTGTTTAATTTTTTTAAAAAATAAGAAAGTTTTGTTTTGGGATTAATAAGTTGGTTTTATTATTTAATTTTTTATACACTTTACTTCAATTTTATTATCAATAAGTATTATTCTTAAGGGGTTACATGGGTTTCATGGTTTCAAAAAATCGATTTTTTTAAATGTTTTATTAAATTCTACAGCTCTAGAATATTGTCCTAAAGTTTCAAATCGATCCGAATAATAGTTTTAGAGATATAGTTTTAAAAAGTTGCGCGCTCAAGGCGCTGTTGTATTGTCACTCAAAACTTTAAACGCGTTTTTCTCAAAACTATGTTTTCAAAGACGGTGGTCAAGATTTTTCGAGAACTACTCAACCGATCTTGATGAAATTTTTGACAGGTCTTCAAGATATAATTTACAAGGTCTTAAACGAAAGATTTTTTTTTTTAATTACAACTATTTAAAAAAAAAAATGCCGCGAAATTTTAGCCAAATTTTTAATTTTTTTGTAAAAACCTCTGCAAAAATCCAATTTTCATTTTTTTTTCTTCGTTCAAGACCTAGTTTGAAGTCTTAACTAAAGCACATATTTTTTTCACTTCAAATAATCCTGCTAGGAGTTCTGCTGATCACGCGGACGTATCTTTTTTCCGAAGGCTCGCCGGAAATAACGTCACATTGGCAGAGTTTTTAATATTTTTTTTTAATTTCAGTAATCTTTTATTAAACATGTATCTTTAAGACACTAAAAAGTTTGAATAAAATATTTCATTTTTTCTATTAAAAAAAAATTGTTGAAAATAAGCCATTTTTTCCCGGAGGAAACCCATGTAACCCCTTAAAGTTATTACAAATTATTTTTGTCAATTTTATTTATTAATTGCTTCATTTTTGTTGGTTATAATTTATATCTTTCACTAGTAATTTATGTTAACAATTAATACATCTTTAATATTTCTTCAATTTTCATACTAATTATGAATTAATGAGTGATAAAAAATTGTATTTTTTATTGTAAATATACGAAGAAAATATATTTAATATTACAATAAAGTACATAGGGTCGTTATATGTATAAATAAAACTTCAAAATTTACACATCGAAGAGTTAAAGAGAACATTAATTTAAAATCGTAAATAATAATTTTTCAATCCTTAAAGGATCTTTAAGGAGATCCAAGTACCCTCCTAGTGTAAAGAATGTCGATAAAAAAATAATACGTAGAAAGTACTTTTGTTGTGCATCTTAAAATTAATTTTTTAATTAATTAATAACATTTTTGAGGCAATTTCCGATAAGTTTACTCATTAAATAATTATTAACATTTAATTGACTACTAAAAAATATAACACTCTGAATTACCGGTATACACTTGACAACACTGCAAAAATTTCCTAACCTTAAAATTTATTTATGTTTACTATCCAACTAAAATGACTAAGATCTTCTAGTATTTAAAAAATCGCGGTTACTTTTGCGCCGAGTAACTGCGCAAGCGGTGTTGCCAAGTCAAATACGAGACTTTAAAGAACGGAAGTTCCGAGTGATTTTTCATAAAAATATAAAATATCTCCGTATTACGTTCGGAAAGCTACTTTTTTTATTGTTTTAATCGAAAGCTTATTATTTTTTTAATTAAATTCAATGAAAATAAAATTTTTTTAAATCGATAATTGCATTAAATTCTTAACCAAATACACGGATGGTGGAATCTTCATTTACCTACATGTAAAAATTACAATTTTCAAACCTAATTATTTCACTAAATATCCCGGAAACTTACTGTTTTTTAATTTTTTTATTAATTATTAGGCTACGTAGATTGAATTTACAAATTTTCAGGAAGTTTTAAAAATTTGACTACTTCGCGTGGATCTCCTTAAATAATAAATAATAAATAAATAAAAATTTATTGTTTCAATAGTTTATTTTTCACAATAAAAAAAAATACATTTATAAATGAAATTCTACATGAAAAATGTAAATAACCTTTTACAACTTGTTTCAAAATTGTTTCTATATAACCTTAAAATTGTATCAACTAATAACAAGTATTAAAAACTAAAAATAATTATTTTTATGTCTCTTCAAAATCCGCCTTAAAAAAATAACTTATTGTATACTTATGAATTACAAAATTGTTAAAAAGTACTTAATCAAGCCGTAAGATCAATAATAAATTTAACCCCAATTTTTCCGTCCATCTTGAGCGCCTGCGCGATAGCTTGTTGGTCAGACAACTTAATTATTTTATACGGCGGAGGTTGTAACTTTTTAGTCTCAAATAACTTTCCTATTTCTTCAAACATTTTAGAATTTTCCTCCGAATTTCCATGCACCTTTTTCCAAGCCGTCATCCAAAATCCTTTAATCGAAATATTCTAAAAGAAGAAATCAAAATTAACCTCGCGTTTTTTCATACCAAAACGCTAAAACAAAAATCACCTTGAAGATCAACGCTGAAGCAGGAACAGTAAGCGGTTCTCTGGACATGGCGCCATAAGTAACTATTGTGCCCTCAGCTTTTAAATGCCTGAGAACATCAACAGCATTCTGACCACAGACGCAATTGAGGGCCAATTTCGGCGTTGGTAGTTTTTTACTCTTGAAGAGATCTGTAGTCCGCACTTCGCTTTCTGTCAGAACTTCAGTGGCCCCAATGCCCTTGAGATCTTTCTTCAAAACTTCGATATCTTCACGGTCTCTGACAACGTTTACGCTATTGAGATTCCAAGCCTTGCAAAGCTGGATCACCAGTTGGCCAACCGCGGAATTTCCACCGTTTTGAATCACAGTGTCACCTGGCGAGAGTTTTTCAAAATCTTTCAGCATTCTATAGGCAGTGCAAGGATTGACGATGAGCATACTAGCTTCTACGGCGCCCAAAGTTTTGGGGATCTGAAGAAAAACCACTCGTTTTATTAGCAAAATAGTTCACTTACGCCATATAGTCTTTGCTATTTCTTTCCTTTTCAATCTCTAGTGCTACCTTTCTCATAGACTATTTATTTGCTTTTACTAATGGTTGTTTTTGTTCAACTAAATGGTTTATTGACAATTTATAAAAGACAAAACGGTCCGGAGCTTCAAAAATTTTTTTGGTTATTTTGAGTATATTATTTTAACAGGTATTAGTTTTGCACGACTCATGATGCGATAAGCATCAGAGAGTGCTTTACGATCGAAAAATTTTTTTCGCGTCATTTCGGCAACTATTTCTATTATTATAGTCTTATTATTTCACGGAATCAATGTATTTTGCATACTATTATCAAGATAATTTAATGGAGATGAATTTAACACTTTTCAAAAATTGATTTAGTGTAATAAAAACGGAAAAAAAAAATTAAAATAGGTCAAAAAGTTTTCTTGTCCGTCATGTATGAAAACACTGTAACTTGCGAAAAAATGCATTAATTGAGTTAAATTTTTTTTTTTAATTATTTGAAAGAATTGTATACAGAAAGAAAGATTTCTTGACTGAAGAGTAAAATTCTTGGCTCAAGTAAATTTTCGGTCGCCCAAAGGAAGACCGAAGTTGTCTTGGCCGAAGTAAAAATTTTTCTTGAAATTCTATTCTTGGTGGAAGTAATTTTTTCTTAATTCAAATTATCCACAGATTTGGTAGAATCTAGCGCCAAGTTCCGTTCAAATCCGTTGTAAACAGAGCGCCAGACTACCGAGTGTGTTTACTGTAAGCAGAACGGTATTTCGAGGTTGCAAAATTTTATTTAATTCTACGGTACTTTTTGTTCCTAAATTTTATATTATAACAGTAATTCATACTTTATTTTACTGATATTAGTTCATTATATTCAATTATAACAATTAATCTACTTGAAATTATTAAATTTTATCAACGTAAACTATAGCAAGCTCAAAAATTTCGATCCTGACTTTTTTTCGATGTATATAGTGACATGCCACAGACTAAATAATTTGAGAATGCATGGTAATCCTCCAATAGATGGGAAACTATAGTTAAAAAAATACATTTCACAGCTTCCATCTATACTCGCCAGGGTGCGCTGGAATTATTTTTTACATAAAATGTAGCTTCAAGGGGATAGTTTGCTATAAAAAATGCAGCCAACCCGGGATTTAAGTTGGTACCAATTGTAAATTTTTATTATAATTACAAAAAATACTAAAATCTGAACAAAAACAGTTTCACTGTAAAAAAATCGCGCCAAGTCCACGTTCATAAGACTATTAAGAAAAAAGAATTTTTTTTTTTCTTTACAAAAAGATATAAAATAAAAAAATTAATAAATCCAAGTAACCGATATGATTGTATAAGATTTTCGGAAATTAAAAAAAATTTTGTTGTAAATTTAAAAATTAAAAAAAAAATTTTGGAACGTACTTGGTGTGCGTCATTGTGTATTTCAATTTTATTAAAGTCCTAGTAAATAGATTTTACGAATTTCATTAAAAGTAAAATATTTTGCAACCACGCACACTAAATACGTTCCAAAATTTTTTTTTTTAATTTTTAAATTTACAACAAAATTTTTTTTAATTTCCGAAAATAGCCAGTCCCATGGCTAAGCAGTATAACGCTTGTCATGCTTGCTTGGGACTGGTGAGGCGTGGGTTCGAATCCCGGTGTGAGCTGAAATTTAATTTTCAGTGAACATCGGTGCTCGTAACTCACGCCGGGTTGTACAGGTTTGGGTTTTTCGATGGTTTCCCCAAGCCCTGTGCTACCGGTGGGGCACAGGCAAATGCGTGCAGTTTCCCCAAAGTCGGCTCATCGCCGCATTACTCTCCAGGCTGAAAAAGTATGTAATACCGCCAAACTTATTCTGCCAAACTTAATGTACCGATCAGCCTGGAGTCCCCTTCCGGTCTCGGCCCGACCCCCATCGAGACAGAAGTCTGAAAAGCGGGGTTAAAATAAAAAATAAAAATAAAAATAAATTTTTAATTTCCGAAAATCTTATACAATCATATCGGTTACTTGGATTTTTTAATTTTTTTATTTTATATCTTTTTATAAAGAAAAAAAAAATTTCTTTTTTCTTAATAGTCTTATGAACGTGGACTTGGCGCGATTTTTTTTACAGTGAAACTGTTTTTGTTCAGATCATAAATACTTGATACAAGAAATTTTTATATTTGATCAAGATTTTTAGATACTTTAGGGAAGCAGCGCCACCTACTTCAGCTGAGAAAAAAATTTTCTCATCTTAAGAAAATTTTTCTCTTGAATATTTGATACCCATTTTAGATTATTTTAGCGTGCAATTATACAGATTGAATGAAAAAAAATGATTCAATATTATTTGATCTTCCCATTTGACATATTACTCAATAGAAATATTAATAAAAATTTACTATCAAGATATTTAATCTTTTGAAGCAAGAAAAAAATTTTCTCAAGACAAGAAAATTTACTTCTGTCAAGAACTTAATTTTTTGAAGCAAGAGAGAAATTTTCTCAAAACAAGAAAATTTTCTTGGCTTAAATAAATTGTCTTGGATTAAGAAACGTATTTCTTGAAGCAAGGGAATTGATTATTGTTGGAATAAGTGAAATTTCTTGTGTCAAAAAAAAATTTTTTTTTCGCCCAAGTAAATAATTATGAAGAAAAATATTTTCTTGGCTCAAGTAAACCTTTCTTTCTGTGTAGGTCACCGAATGCAAATGGCTAGGTAATTCAGTGTCGTTTATATACGATTAATAAAATAAAACAAAAAGTAGGAGACTGTATATCTATATATATTGTGTACATTTATCCCACTAGAGGCGCTTGCGCATTATCGTGCTATTTCAGATGTTTCATATATATTTTTTCACATCCTTTATTTTATTAATATCCCATAGTTAAATGAGCATTATGAGTCGTGCACTTTTGGATTTTCCAAACTTTTTTAAAATATCGTGAAATCCTTTTAATGCCATAAAAATTTTTTATGTTCTCACTCTTTTCACATACCGCCTATCCCACGATGTTATTTTTAATTACAATTATCTCATACTTGGTACGATCAATTAATTTCAAATTTCAACAGCGTATGTATTGTATATTCTATTAGCTATGGGGCAGTAGAGCACGACAAATCAGATGGTTTCAAAAATTTGAATTTTAGATTTTCTCAATTTTTTGGCATTTTTTAATACCTTCCAGGTAAATTTTGATTTTTTTATCACTGGTTCAAAAAATATTGAATTTTCAAAAAAAACTGCTCTTTTTTTTTGTTTTTTGCTCGTAACTTTTTAATAATGGTCGAAATTCAAATTTTTTTTCAAAATTTTCGTCTTTAAATGCCCTTTTCAGAAAAAAATATTCAAAGTATTTTTTATTGAGATTTTTGAATTTTAAGTTTTTAATCGTGTTTTTAAAATTGTGTATATTCTTCAATTTTTTTGAAAATTTGCTATTTTGAACTTCTATTCATCCTTCAACTTTTAAGCCCAGTACAGTAATGGGCTTTACATAATTACTATTTTTTATCGATTTTTAAAAGTTAAGAAATTTTTTTTCCGCTATAAATTAGTATCAGTACCGATTTTTACACTCTATACTTCTTTTTTACTTATTAAAAATTGATTTTAATATGTTTTTCCTCCCAGTAGGAATTTCAAAGAAATAAAGAAAGGCTAATTGTAATTATTACAAACATTTAAATTTAACTTCTACTAATTTTTCCGACCGTGATAATATAATTCTTTTTTAACCCGTTCCTGCCTTTACGGTCATTTTTTTCTGCTAGTATAAATCTAATTCAAGTGGATGGTAATATTCCATCTTCACTAACAATTTGGAAGTACTACAACTACCATCGTAGTATAGAGTTTAAAGGGAGGGGGTAAAGTCAAGTATTAACAGCTACTGAGAGTTAACAGTATACTGAGAAGAAGTAAGTGGAGAATGACCCGGTAGCTTAATGGTAAAAGCATCATACCGGCAATAAATCAACAGTTATAAATACCTCACTCCAGATGCTCTTCGAAAATATCAATAGCTACTTCCACACATGGAAACTTAAAATGAACACCTCTAAATGTGAATCAATCCTATTCCGACCGACATTAAAAAACGCACATTGTGATGCCAGAAAAAATTGGAAAAATTTCCAAATTCAAGAAAACAAAAACTCAAACAAACTAGTCCTTCATAAAGACGTAGTAAGATACCTGGGTGTTTACCTAGACAATAAACTAAACTTCTACTCACATATAGACACACGAATTATCAAAGCAAAGAAACAATTTAAAAGCCTGTCTAGATTATTCTATTCTAAATTTCTGAATAAAAGAGTAAAAATTTTGTGTTACCAACTCTTGATTAGACCAATAATCACATATGGTTGTCCTATATGGTTTAACATCCCACCTATTGAAATGGAAAAGCTGAGAAAATTTGAAAGACAATGTCTGAGAGCTTGTCTGAACATGTACAAGACACCTGACTTAAATTACACCAAATACTATAGTAACCTCACACTCTTAAACTTAGCTAAAATAGAGCGTATCGACAACCATATCATACGTCTATGCCGCAATCATTTTGCTAATGCCTCCTCCTCCACAATAAACAGCTTAATATCTGGTCCATTTTACCCACAACCAGCATATTTTCAAATAGCAATGAAGTCGGGATTCACTCCTCCCGAAATATTCACTTACTTGGACAGTCTGGGCTACATACAAGACTCAAACAGTATACCCCTAATATACCACGTCAAAAGAGGTCCCAACACAAAAGCTATTACTTATGACCCAAAAGCATTATCATTCTTAGACCTGAAATACTGCACCTTAATACCCCTCAAAGATACAACAAATAAACCTCATTCCCGCAAAGAGTATTGGTGGCTCACTTAATCACAAGTTCTTTTTCTTTAATTGTTTTGTTGTTCTCTTTTAATAGCTTCCTCTTTCTTTTTTGTCTTCTTGTTCTATTCTATTATCATGTTATATTTTTTAATTTTAATTGTTGTTGATTTAATGTCTCTCATGTACTATTCTAATAACGTAAGCCTTTTTTATGAAAATCAAGTTTCTTTTTTAGGCTAACTAGTATAAATTATGTATTAACACTTTATGTATTTAACACAATAAGAATAAAAAAAACTATATTATTTACTTCACTATGTACAGCCCCTGAGGCTTATCAGGTATTAAGAAATATCATTTATGTTATCCTCTATGAGAGCCCGTATGGGCCATTGTGGTAGACAATTTTTTTTAAGTAAAAGGGCTTACGTTTTAACTTGTGTATTATTTTTATATCTATGTATCAATGATTTAAATAAATAAACGCTTGAATAATAAAAAAAAAAAAAAAAAAAAAAAAAAAAATGGTAAAAGCATCCTGACATGTAATCGGGGAGATCCAGGTTCGATTCCTGGCTTGGTTAATTTTTCATGGACTTTTTCAAAAGTTACTCTTCATTCTCAGTGGCTTTCCATCGTTAATACTTAAAAATTGAGTTGAACAGATACTAGCATTCACCAGCTAACTAGTGTTCAAGTTCGATGGTTACCCATCGACCTAACTCTCCAGGGACGATCTGTCCCAAATTGTTAGTGAAGATGGAATATTACCATCCGAACAAAAACAGTTTCACTGTAAAAAAGTCGCACCAAGTCCACGTTCATAAGACTATTAGGAAAAAAAATTTTTTTTTTCTTTACAAAAAGATACAAAATAAAAAAATTAAAAAATCCGAGTAACCGATATGATTGTTTATGATTTTCGGAAATTAAAAAATTTTATTGTAAATTTAAAAATTAAAAAAATTTTAGAACGTATTTAGTGTGCGCGGTTGCAAAATATTTTACTTTTAATGAAATTCGTAAAATCTATTTACTAGGAATTTAAAAAAATTGAAATACACAATGACGCACACCAAGTACGTTCTAAAATTTTTTTATAATTTTTAAATTTACAAAAAAATTTTTTTTAATTTCTGAAAATCATAAACAATCATATCGGTTACTCGGATTTTTAATTTTTTATTTTGTATCTTTGTAAAGAAAAAAATTTTTTTCCTAATAGTCTTATGAACGTGGACTTGGTGCGACTTTTTACAGTGAAACTGTTTTTGTTCGGATTTTAGTATTTTTGTAATTATAATGAAAATTTACAATTGATAACAACTTAAATCTCGTGTTGACTGCATTTTTTACTGTAAACTATCCCCTTAAAGCTACAGTTTATGTAGATGTAATTCCAGTGCACCCTGGCGGCCATAGATGCAAGCTATGAATCACTTTTTTTTACTGTAGTTGCGTGTCTATAGGAAGGATTACTACACATTTTTATTTTATCTAGTCTGTGGTGCTGATATTCCCCATCGAAAAAAAGTCAGGATCGAAATTTCTGGGCTTACTATAGTTTGTGCTGATAAAATTTAATAATTTTAAGTGAATTAAGTGTTATAATTGATTATAATTAATTAATATCAGTAAAATAAAGTATAAATTACTTTTATAATATATTATTTTGGAAAAAGGAGAACCATATAATTAAATAAAATTTTGCAACCTCGAAATACCGTTCTGCTTACAGTAAACACAGTCGGTAGTCTGGCGCTCCGTTTACAACGGATTTGAACGGAACTTGGCGCCAGATTCTACCGAATCTGTGGATCCACTTGAATTAGATTTATACTAGCAGAAAAAAATGACCGTAAAGGCAGGAACGGGTTAAAAAAGAACATTTAAATTTACTTTCGTGTTTTTTTTTAAACCGCTTATATTATATTAACCGTACTACCTAAAATCTAAAATTTACTGTAAAATTACCAAAAATAAAAAAGCTACAAACCTTCATCAAAAGATCAGGTTCGTAGGTCCCGCGGTTGGTCCAAGTACCGATATTGTTAGCATTAGGAACCACGCGATCGCCAACTTTTAAATCAGTAACGTTCCCTCCGATTTCAGCGACCTCTCCAACACCTTCATTCCCCGCGATAGCGGGCAAGGAAGGACGGCTTGGGTATTTACCTTGCAGTGTATTAATATCTGCCGGATTCACTGCCGACAAAAGCCATTTAACAGCAACTTGGTTAGCTTCTGGCTTCTTGTCAGGCACTTCTGTTAACTTTAGAACCTCTGCAGGATCTCCGTACTCGGTGTAAATCCACGCGCGTCCCTTTTGCTGACAAGACATACTGAAATTACGCGAGATACTTTTTTTGTACACGGAATTAGTTTTCACGGTTTTTATAAACAAGTTACCTAGAGCACGAGACATTTTTTACGAGACGGCTAGATATTTTTTGTCACGGTTCACTAGAGTATATAGTAGAGTTTAAAATGTTTTGATTATTGATACTGTTGGTATATAGTTTATAGGTTATGATTAATAAACCACAGTGCCGCTAGGTGGCCGCTTTAGTGAATATTTTCTTATCTAGATTGCGCATGTGCAATACTTTAAATTAATTTTTTTTTGATGACTGAAGTTGACAAATATTGGAAATTTTTTTTTAATTTTATAGCAATTAAATTACTCACGAAAAAAATTTAATGAAAAATTTCATGTGAAAATTGAAAAAAAATTTTTGAAAACATTTCTTTTATTGTAATTGACTTTTTAAAAGAATTAAAAAAATTTAGTTATCAGCGCAGTATCATTTTTTATTGATATATTGTCACGTGTATTATGTAATATTTTTTTGATAAATTAAATTAAAAACCAAAAAAATATTTCTAAAAAATTGCACTTATAGTTTTTCAAGTTTTTCACATGTGAAAATTTTTTTTTAATTGTTTAATTGAAATTTTTTCAATAAAAAATTTCTAAAAATTTTGAAATGTCGGCTAACTTAATTTTCATAAAAAATCCTAAAAATTTTTTGATCCCTACTAATTTTATTTTCACAAACTATTAGGGTGAATAATTCAGTGGTTGACCCATAAATTAATAACCCAAGCGGCACAAATTTTTTTTTTTGTTGAATTTAAGTTGATTATTATTAATTTTTTAACTTCTTGTACTTAAAGTAAAATTTACCAAAAAGTCAACATTTTTTTTGTGACGCTTTGGTATAAAATAATTTTTGATACTAAATTACATAAATTATGAATAATATTAAAGTTAAGCGACATTTTTTATTTGTTTTTTTTTTTCATTTATTAAATTAAAAAAGATTTTTATTTTTAAATTGCGCTTATAGTTTTTCAAGTATTTTACAGATAAAATTTTATTTTATTTTATTTGTAATAATTTTTTCAATAAAAAACATTCTAAAAAATTTAAGATTTTTATAATAATTAAATTACAATAAAAAAATTCTAAATGTAGAAATTTTTAAAAATTATAATTAAATAATTGAAAAAAAAAAAAATTTCTTTAAGTTATTTGTTTATATTATTATTAAAAATATATTTAAATAGATTTCAGATTGTAGAATAATAAAAAAAATAGCTGGGTAATATTAATTATTTATACTTAATATGTATAATTAAAACTAAATTTATGAAATTATATAACATGCAAAAAAATCAAAACGAGTTAAAATTTTTCAATTATGTTTTTTTTATATAAAATTGATGCATTTACATATTTTGTACATTCTTTGATCTTTAAAATCGAAATACACAAAAAACTAAAAAAAAAATTTATTTTGAAAAGAAAAAAAATTTTTTTTTTTTTTTTTTTTTTTTTTCAAAAGTTTCATTCATTCAAAATTACAAATGGACGATCAATTTATAAACTTAATTAATTACTTCAATCTTCACTTCAAGATAATTTTTTACTATACATCAAACTAGTAAATCGCAATAATTAAAATTGCAATCATTCATTTTAATTAACTAATTAATTTTTTAATAAGTAATTTTTTATTCTGATTGCCCTCGAATTTTATACATTAATTTTAATTAATTATTTATTTAATTAACTTTAATAATTATTAATTATTATCATACAGTATTATTTTTTTTTTCAATAAATTTTATTATACATATAATTGAAAATTTATGTAATATTATCAATTAATCTCATATTTATTTATAAATTTACATTTTAAGACCTCCAGTCTAAAATAATAATTATCAAAAAAAAAATAAAAAATGGTGATGACGATAAATTTATTAGAGCAATGTGTCTATAATTTATTGAGAGAATAAAATTTGTGATGAAATTGAAATTAACAAAAAAATATTGCCGTAATAAAAAAATTATTTTTAAGGAGACCGCAGCCTGTTAAGTGAAGAAAACTTCATTTTAGTTAGGATAAAAATGTGCTGACTGTTTGAAGATTTATCGTGCGAAATGATTTTGACTATTGTTTGTTTGATACTTTACATATTTTTTAATTCTGATACTTGAAATTTAGTTTTCTAGAATCCGGAAACTGACGAAGATTAAAACTTTCAAAACCAGTCGTCCAATATTTTAATATCACCATTAAATCATCAGTCGAAAAAATTTTTATCTGTTTTTATTTATCCTAATATTGACAAAATTTAAAAGCTTGCGGTCTTCTTTTATAATTTGGAAGTGTATAATTAAGAATCTGAAATTCAAAATGCTATTTTTCAAAAGTTAATTTTTTTTAGACAAATTAAATTACTTATTATTCAACAAATTTTTACAAATTATTATCTGCAAAATTCATGCCCGCGAAACTCACTTCAGTAAAAATAAAAAAATATATTTTTCTGATTATAGTAATTAGACTTATTACTATTACCATTTAAAATAAAAAAAAAATAAAATTTGTATAATTACAAAACATTCACGAATTTTCCTTCAATAATCAATAAAATAAAAATTTTGTTCCAGAGTCATAACAAAAAAATAATCAATCATGTTTTAAAAACTACCATTTTGAATTTCAGCTTCTAAAAGTCATTCTTGGACAACACCCTCACTTTTAAATATCGAAATACTACTATATTACAATATTCAAACAACCAATTAAAAATAAAACGAACGTAAATAAATTAAAAATCATTATAAATTAGCAATTTCATAAGATTTTCACCCATTCACTCCAAGCAGAGAATGAAGCATCACTAGTGGTAGTATTTATAATTTTCTGCAAAACTTTTTTCATAATTTAAAGTACTACATCCGAATAAAACGGATAATTTGTCAGTAACCTCATGAAATAAAATTTCATTTACCTAGTCTTTAGTTAAAGTTGGTGAATTGAACACTAGTAGCGCTGGATGCCTGCTCAAAGTGAGTAAGTCCGCCATTTTGAATTATAAATGTCACCAGAAAAATTATTTCTCTCATAATATTCACCCGCTAATTTATAACAAGAATAATTAAAAATATTTCGAATCTACTTAATGGCAAAATTATAACCAAGTTCTCTGTTTGCTGATCAGAACAAAAATAAAAAAATAAAATTACCACAAAAATTGACTCTTTACAATAACTGTATCAGTTAAAAAAGTAGAGGGCGCCACCTAAGAATTCCATTAATATCATTTAAATAAACAAAACTATTCGGGATCGCTCTGTAACGTTTCCCCGTTTGTTAAAACAATCGCATCATCGTCAGCGTCATTGTAATCAATAGACAAAATACTTTCACGTCTTTTCTTTTTTAACCTACCGCAGTCTCTAATCTGGCGATGCTGCTCTTCATCACTACTATGTGCACTTTTATCGCGTTTAGTCCTCTCCCGGTCCCCCCTACTGTCAACGGTCCGGCAATCACCCCTGTCTCTTAGCCTGAGGGCGTTAGTAGTCCTAGAGGAGGTCGAGTCATCACCATTTGTTTTATCACCAGCACTACTACTACCGCTACTACAACATTTAGCACCCTTAGTCCTTCTCAACGTCCTCCCACTTTTACTCTCATCCTCCTCGTTCTCACGATCAGACAGTTCTTCGTTCTCGACTTTTATTATTAAAGCCGCGGAATCACTGGAACTCTCGTCGTTCTCCTGAGTCGCTGGTATCGCCACTTGGTTCTTAAGCGGTGGGGTGCAAGCGCCATCTTCATCCACTTTGTACTCCTCCGGCTCAATCGTCAGCGATTTGCTCATTATTACTTCGTTTTCCAGCTCGTCCTGCTCTTCCTCTTTTTTAATTATCGGAGGCGTGTGAGGGGACAATCCGTTCGAAAGATTGTTCTCGTTCGGCAGCGACTTCAGCGCTAAGTTCTCCTGCTGGAGCAGTGTCACTGACTCACGAGCTTTACGCAGCTCTTGCTGCAGGAAGTATATGGTTGACTGCATACCTTCGACGTCTTCGTCGAGGTCTTGGAGAAACTCGTCCAGTTCTAAAAATAATTGTTTTATATTTATTAAGTAAATAATTAGAGATTTCATTTTAAAATATACTAGTAATCTTGCAGTCACTATGTGAACTATAAATAAATAAAATTTTTACTTTATTAAATGATGACTATTGTTAAATTGCACTGTACTTTCTTAACTATTGACATTTTTAAAGATATAAGCTCATCCTGATGTTACACTCATCAAGAGCTTTCATTTGAGTACCCACATGAATTTTGATATATTTTTCATATATAAATATATAATATATATATAAATATACAAAAAATTGATGTGGGTACTCAAATGAAAGCTCTTGGTGAGTATAACATCAGGATGAGCTTATATCTTTAAAAATGTCAATAGCTCACAAGGTATTTGTTAAATTGCACCGTACTTTTTTAACTATTGACATTTTTGAAGATATAAGCTCATCCCGATGTTACATTTATCAAGAGCTTTTATTTGAGTACCCACATGCATTTTTATATATTTATCATATATTCATATAAATAAATATATAAAATATATGAAAAATTGATGTGGGTACTCAAATAAAAGGTTTTGATGAGCGTAATGTCGGGGTGAACTTATATCTTTAAAAATGTCAATAGTTTACAAGGTATTGGCCAAATTACACTGTACTTTCCTAACTATTGATATTTTTAAAGATATAAGCTCATCTCGATAATAAACTCATCAAGAGCTTTCATTTGAGTACCCATATGCATTTTTTCATATTTTTCATATATTCATTAGGGTGTTTCAATTTTAGGCGAATTTTTTTTTCAACGAAAAAACAGGCTGAAAACTTGCATGAAGGTGAGAACAGAAGCCTGTTCAAAGCGGAGTTTTTAATATTAATATTTAGAGGTGTCTGTCCCTAATTTTTCATTTCCCATTTAAATAACATAGGAAAAAAAATTCTTTTTTTTGTTTATTTTTCTAGCTCGGCATACGCACCTCATATAAATAAGTCCACAGCATATTTTTGTAGAAAATTCAACGCTCTACAAAAAAGGTCTCTTACACTTTTATCATAAAGACAGCCGTTCTAAAGTTATTCAGACGTGAACTTCTAAATATATAAAATTTTGATTATTCAAGTCTTAAACTGATACAAATTAATTTATTACTGTCTTAAAAATTATTTTTATATGTAAAATTGGTTCTGATGCGCTAACATTTTCATAAGGCTAAAAAAAAAATTACTCATGTATCAAATTTTTTTCTTCTTTATTTCATTTACTGTAAGAAAATTATGACCCGAGTTTAAGGAAGTTCGAGCGAATCTAATGTAAAAAATAATTTCCAACTTTGAGCTTTGAAATTATGTATACGTATAAATAAATACGTCATCAATCTAATCCCAAAATTCGAAAAAGATTCACCGTTTAGTTACTTAGATATTAAATTTTAAAAATCACATATTTTATCTCCTTATACACGGGCTCTTGTGGCGGACAAACGTTTTGTCGAGACTTTAATTATTTTTTTCAATATTAACCTCCCAATTTTAACGGAAAAAAAACTATACACAAGAAACTTGGATTATTGCAAAATATAAAAACAATTTAATAATAATACATTACCGATATAATTTTTGAAATATTTAAAGTCAAATTTTATGTTTGTAACTCGTTTATCGTCAGCCATTTATTAGAATAAAGATTTGACAACATCGCGTCAACAGCTGAGAAAAAAGAAAAGGATAGAAATATAGTTACAGAGAGAGAAATGTTTAACTCACACACTCATCCACGTCTCAGTTAATTAAATTAAAAAAAAATTTTAACATAATTTTGACTCATTAGTTACACTCGAACTTCCTTAATGAATTAAATTTTTAAAAAGTTTCACGGAATTATCAATTTATTACTCTACAAATATAAATAATGTTGTGAAGCGGGAAAGAATAGGAGTTACGGTAATTATTACGTGAAGCGTTTCACATTCACGTAACAGGATATTGGTAGGAAAGGATTGAGAAAGGAATTGAGGGAAAGATAAGTTTGGAAAATCAGAAAAGTTTACGTCTTATAACGCTCATTTATCACAAAAAAATCTGGAAAACGGTTGACCCTAAAGGCCATCCCTGCAACTTCCGCTAATTCCATATCTAAGCGCTTAAAATTGCACTTATGAGGTTTTTGAGCTCTTCAAGTCAAAAGTCTGATAAAAGTTTCAAAGAACACTATTTTTTGAACTTTCGAAGTGCAATAACTCTTGAATGAATTAACGAATAATCGAAACTTTTATCAGACTTTTGACTTGAAGAGCTCAAAAACCTCATAAGTGCAATTTTAAGCGCTTAGATATGGAATTAGCGGAAGTTGCAGGGATGGCCTTTAAGGTCAACCGTTTTACAGATTTTTTTGTGATAAATCAGCGTTATGAGACGTGCACTTTTCTGATTTTCCAAACTTATCTTTTCTCTCCGTGTAGAGTAATAAATTGATAATTCCGTGAAACTTTTTAAAAATTTAATTCATTCTACTCGGGTCATGATTTTCTTACAGTAAATGAAATAAAGAAGAAAAAAATTTGATACATGAGTAATTTTTTTTTTTAGCCTTATGAAAATGTTAGCGCATCAGAACCAATTTTACATATAAAAATAATTTTTAAGACAGTAATAAAAAACGCCTAAAGTTTGGAAAATCCAAAAGTGCACGCCTCATAACGCTCAATCATTTTTTAAGAAAAAAATTAATTGTATAATTAATTAAAAAAAAAAAAATTATAATTAAGTAATTTCTTACAGAGTATTTTTTATTTTTTTTTTAAATATCGGCGCCCTTTTTTCTTGTCATATGCGCACGCAGTTTAAAAAAATCTAGCTTGATCAAGTGGCGCCAAAGTTTTCACGTGACAAATAAGAAAAGTTCGTTTGGCTTTGTACGGTTGTATCCGTGAATTTTAATAAAAATTCAATTAAAAAAAAATACATAAGCTAGGCCACTGATATGAAATACGGACCCAGTTCATCGAATTCTTAAACTAATAAAAAAGGTCCGGTCTTGAAATATCAATTTGTTCGGGAGTAATCGTTGGTACATCCAAAATGGGGTGACATCCGGACGTCCACGTAAAATTTTTTTCAAAACGTTTTTTTTTTCAAAATAGCAACATGAAATGATTTTAGAAAGTAAAAGATGGTTTAATTTAAGTGTTTTTCGGTGTACGTTTACTTATATTATTGAATAAGTGTAATATGGTTGTGATAGAGGCATTAAAAGATCACAAAATTGCTTGATCTTGACGAGTCGAGTATAAAGCACAACCTCACGCGCTTCGCGCTATGAGGCGTGCAATTAATTTGTATCAGTTTAAGACTTGAATAATCAAAATTTTATATATTTAGAAGTTCACGTCTGAATAACTTTAGAACGGCTGTCTTTATGATAAAAGTGTAAGAGACCTTTTTTGTAGAGCGTTGAATTTTCTACAAAAATATGCTGTGGACTTATTTATATGAGGTGCGTATGCTGAGCTAGAAAAATAAACAAAAAAAAGAATTTTTTTTCCTATGTTATTTAAATGGGAAATGAAAAATTAGGGACAGACACCTCTAAATATTAATATTAAAAACTCCGCTTTGAACAGGCTTCTGTTCTCACCTTCATGCAAGTTTTCAGCCTGTTTTTTCGTTGAAAAAAAAAAGTCACCTAAAATTGAAACACTCTAATATTCATATGTATAAATATATAAAATATATGACAAACTGATGTAAGTACTCAAATGAAAGGTCTTGATGAGTGGAATGTCAGGGTGAACTTATATCTCTAAAAATGTCAATAGTTCACAAGATATTTGTTAAATTGCATTGTACTTTCTCAACTATTGACATTTTAAAAGATATAAGCTCATCCCGATGTTCCACTCATTAAGAGCTTTCATTTGAGTACCCACATGCATTTTGATATATTTTACAGATATCCATATATATAATGGCCGCGTTCAAGTTTACTAAGTTCTTGACAGATCTTAGCATATCTTGTAGCAACAACTTAAAGTAACTATATTGTTTTTTAAAAAAATCTATAATAAAACAATGCAAGGTATATTTATTTAAGTGTGTCTAAATATTAATTTTTTGGTAGACAAAGTCAGCCCTACTCAGAACTTAGTAAACCTGAACGCAGCCAATATATATAAATATATGAAAAATTGATGTGGGTACTCGAATGAAAGATCTCGATAAGTGTAACATCGGAATGAGCTTATATCTTTAAAAATGTCGATAGTTTACAAGATACAAGATCATTTCTTAATTATGTATCTACTTTGCAATGACATTAAACTTCATTAAAAAAACCGATTTCATTCTAAAACTTTTCTGGAGACAACATTTTCCTTATTCTCTTAATCATATAGATTTACCTGATTGTGATTTTTTTACTTCTTCACTGAAGCTTTTTTGTAGCGCTAATTCACCTTCTAGCTTTGCAATTCTTCCGCTTGAAATCATACGTCCTAGATCCTCGTTTTCTTGATACAACAGACGGCATTTAGCCATCAAACGCTTACCAGTATTACTGCAAAATAGCAATTAAAATTTATTAAATTTTATACGGTTATAAATATTTTCGTGAAATTATTATTACAATTATTATAGATTATTCAATTTTCTAAAGCTTTGGTTCATTTATCAAAATTTTTAAATGTCGGCTAACTTAATTTTCATTTAAATTAAACCATCTTATACTTTTTAAAGAATCATTTCATGTTACTACTTTGAAAAAAAAAAAAAAAAAAAAAAAAATAAAAAATAGAAAGTTAGAAAATAATCCGTAAAAAATTATTTGATTGTTTTTTTTTTTTCTTTCTTTTAAAAATCAATTATACAATTTAGTTTTTTCTTAAAAAAAAATGAGCGTTAAGAGGCGTGCACTTTTGGATTTTCCAAACTTTTTGTTTATTTTTAAATAAAGCGTTTGACTGTGATTATCGATGACAATTGAGGATAAATCTAACTTAAACTTGAAATAACTTTTAAAAAAATAAATTCATCAAAAAATTATAAGAGAACTTTTTTGTAGAGCGTTCAATTTCTTACAAATAATGAATACAACACTTCTCGATACGTTGCTTGTAAGTCAAGATATAAAATTCTAAAGTTTAAAAATATTATTTCTGAAGTTATTTAATTGAAAAATTTTTATTTGCAAGCTCTAAATATCAATAATAAGGGTTTAAATTTTATTTTCTGAAAAAATTTTAAGATTATTTAATTAAAAAAAATATTTGGTAATTGGAAAAAATAGACCCGGAAAAAATTTTAAAGTTATGAAAAATTCATATTACTTCATTAAAATTATTATAAAATAAAAATTATAGCAATAATTGTATCACACCCAAAATTTTCCTGAAAAATAAGCTCCCAAAAAAAAAATATTATTATTATTATTAAATCCTGGTCTGAGCGTTCCGAATTATTTTTTCGGTGCCGAAAAAAAAAATTTCACTGAGAAAACAATAACATCTTTATATAATTCTAATCAAAATTGTCTTAAAATCTAAAATTTTTAATTATTATATATTCACCCGAGGATGGCATGAGTGCTGATGTTTAAAATAATAAATGCTCTTTAACAAGTAAAATCACCGATCTTAGAATAATGATGAATAATAATAATAATAATAACAATAATAATAATAATTTTTTCGGTGACCGGAAAAAAAAAAAAAAAAAGTTTCACTGAGTAAAAAAATTAACTTCTTTGCTTAATCTTAATTAAAAATAAAAAATTTTTAATTATTAGATATATTCACCCGAAGATGGTATTGAGTGCTCATACCAACAATAAAAGTGGTGAAAATAAATTTAATAAATAAAAATTTAATGTAAAATTTAAAATTAGTCTAACATCAATTTGGATCGGGGATAATGGCTTTGAAATATAGAAATCTTTAATTAGTAAAAACACCGATCTTCGGAAAAAATAGTAAATAATAATAATAATAACAACAATAATAATAATAATTATTATTTTTATTTTTATTTTATAATAATTTTAATGAAATAATATGAATTTTTCAAAACTTTAAAATTTTTTCCGGGTCTATTTTTCTGAGATTTAAAATATTTATAGACAAAAAATAATAATTCTTACCTATCGGGAGTAAATTTCCATGCACTCAATTCATTCTGCGTGTCTTCCAACTTAGCTTTGGTCGTTAATAACTCTTGGCGAAGTTTTTGTATTAAAATGTTAACCGCTGGGTCTAATAACGCTGACCGTAATGAAGATACTGATGGTGTTTGAGCAGCTTTTAATTCTGTTATTTGACTCTAAATAATAGTATATTGTGTGACTAGGGATGAAACAAAACGATTTCAGACCAGAGTGAAGTTGCCTGCCCGAGCGAAGGGAGGGCTGGCATCACTCGATCTGAAATCGTGTTTCATCCCGCGTCACACATTATATTTTTCATATAAGTTGCATTAAAAATGCTAGTGTCAATGTCTGGAGCCAACCAGAACTAGATAGTTTCAGACGAACAGCGAAAATACCATTTTATTATGAAACTTATAATAAAATAGAAAGTAATAGTTTATTTTTTACCAAACATTATTCGTAAATTGACAAGTTTTCTTTTATCATTCTTATTTATGCTTAATAACAGAATTATGATATGTCAATACAGTTAACGGTTAGAATGACAATTATAAAGGTATAAAATAAACAAACAATTGATAGGATTGAAAATAAAGCTGCAACTTCACCTCGCGGACAGAAAATCGTCATTTTCTGTCCGCCGGGAAGAAATAATTGATACCTGCCCGGCACAGTCGCATTGGTCTGAAATTGTCTAGTTTCGGTTTTCTCAACAGGCATTGAAACTCACATTTTCAATGCAGGTTATATGAAAAATATATTTTAATTATTATAATTATTTTTAATAAATAAAATAAAAAAAAATTAGAAAAACGGTTCACCCTAAAGGCCATCTCTGCAACTTCCCGCTAATTCCATACCTGGGCGCTTAAAATTGTACTTATGATATTTTTGAGATTTTTGAGCTCAAAATATAATTTATGTGATATTTTGAGCTCGCTGAGTTCAAAGAGATAATATTTCTATGCATTTGAGCTCTCCCAGCTCAAAAGTATGATAGAAGTTTCATAGAACACTATTTTTCGAATTTTCAAACCGCAATAACTTTTGAATGGATCAACCGATTTTCACGCGGTTGGCGGCATTCGTCGCAGTTTTATCGTCCTCATAAGTTATTTTCAGGTTTTAATTGATCGAACCAAAAATTTCGGAGTAATCCCGAAAAAACACTTTTTTCGGTTTTCTTTCGTTCACGATATCTCTCGAACGAATCAACCGATTTTGACCAGCTTGGTGGCGATCGACGTGGTTTTTTATTGTCTAAAGCTGATTAGTTTTTGAAATCGATCGGTGGAGCCGTTTAAAAGTTATCCAAAAAAAACCACATTTGAAAAAATTTTTTTTCTTAGTTTTTTCAAGATTTCTCAAAATCTACTGATCCGAATCGGTTCAAATTATACTCAAAATCTAAGTTTGGCCAAGCCCTTTCAAATGGCACCAACCACGATAAAATCGAATCAGCCGTTCAAAAGTTATAAGCAGTTCACATACTTTCACACACACACACACACACACACACACACACACACACCTACATACATACATACATATAGACATAGTGACAACCTCGTGGGAGTAGTCAGGGAAGCTTCCTAGGACCTCAAAACGTCGAAATTGATGAAAACTCGATTTTCGAAAAACGGAGTAAAACCAATAACTTGCCGATTTTTGAAAATCTTCGATTTTCTTAGCGGGAAGTTAAAAATTAAAGTTTTTAAATAAACCAAGTCTTACAACATAATCTTGCAACTCTTGTTCCTTGGACGCAAGTCTTCTTACTAAAATTTTTTCACGGTAAGACGCTTCTGTAAATTGCTGGCGAAATTTTTCCTCAGACTCTTTTAAGCTCGCCAGTTCACCTGAAAAAATAAAACATATTAAGTAAATAAACAATTAAGTAATACGGGGTGACGACTCAACACTAATTTCAAAATTCCCTGACTTTTCCCTGACCAAAAATAAAATTCCAGAACCTACAAAAAAATAATTGTTATTCAAATTTTCGTTATAATTGCAAATTATTTTAAAAATAATTTTTGTATGCTAGAATTCATATCTAATATCCAGAATTGAGTAAAAATTTGAAACGAAAAATTATGTTATACTTTTTTGCAGATTTTCAACTATTCAAAAAAGATCAGTTTCTTTCGATTAAGTGTTTATAACTTTTGAAAATACAATAATTGATATTATTATTATCATTAATCATTGAGAAGTTATACTTTTTTATATTATTGATCACAAAAAATAATAAATATAAATTAAGAAATTAAATAACATCAATTAATATTAAACATATTGTAATAGTAGACAATATTAATATTGTATACAGTACAATTTTTAGAATGCTATTGTAATAATTTATTATTTCTACAGCACTCTAGTTCATTTTTTAATTTTTAAAATAAACTAGAAATTTCTCTGACCCAAGTTAAAACTCCCTGACTTTTTACTGACTATTCCAGAAATTTCAAATTCCCTGACATTTCCAGGTTTTCTAGGTTTTCCAGGTCAATAGCCACCCTGTAATAGTACTAAAATATTACCAGTATAAATAAAATAAATTATCAGTACCTTCCTGAGCAGAAGCCTGAGCCTCCAGTATCTCAATATAGGACTCCTGCTCTCGCCATTTCCCAGCAAGTTCTTCCTTACTGGCAGCCTCCAGCTGCTGCTCCGTCAATCTGACCCTTCTCGTCGGCTTGGCTGTCGGTGACCTTGGACTAGTCGGCTTATTGACCACTCCACCGGCAACTCCAACTCCAGAAGGACTTCGCGGTGACAATTGACCCTGCTTACTGTCCCCCGTGCTCTCTTCAGCCATTGTTTTTTTTTTTTTTTAATTATCCAATTGTCGTGTAGTTCAAGCAATTGGTGATTAATCCGCTAAGGCTTTGTTTACTCAGCCTTTTTATTTTAATTTTCTATCATTGACCTGAAAAAAATTCATTTATTAATTAAAAAAAAAAAATTTTTTTATTTATAAAATTGAATATTAATATTGTTATTAATAATAATAATAAAATTTATTCTAATAGCTAAATCTTTCAAAAATATTCATTTTTGAATATAAATTTTTTTAATATCTTAAAAATTTAAGTTCTTACAAACTTCAGTCAATTTTTTGAAAATTGTTATATAAAATTCAAAAATTTTTTTTATTTTTAAAATTGAATATTAATATTGTTATCAACAATAATGATAATAATAAAATTTATTCTAATAGATAAATTTTTCTAAATATTTCAAAAATTTTTATTTTTAAATCTGAATTTTTTTAATGTCTTAAAAATTTAAGTTTTTAAAAACTTCAATTAATTTTTTGAAAATTAATCATTGTATAAAATTGGATAATTTTTTTTCTAGTTAAAAAATTATTCTTCAAGTGTTTAAAAAAAATTTTTTATAAAATAAACTTTATAAAAGTCAATTTAAGATAAAAAAAATAATTTTTTTAGTTTTTAAATAATAAATTTAATGAACTATTGTAATAAATTCTTTTTATTTATATAAAAATTAATGAATTCATTCAAAAATTTATTACTCACATAAAATATATCCAATTTTAAAAATTAAATTAGACATAATATTTCTATATTATATTTAAATCAACAGACATTAGATAATTTTTAATTATATTAAAGTCAGCTGTCACTTGATTATTTTATAATTTTCTTTGACAAACAAATTTTAAAAGAATTGTCTTTTTAATTAATTAAAATTTCTACATGTAAATTTTTTTTTCTCATTCTTTTTTGCTGTAATATATTTATTAAACTTTTTAAAATTATCAAATATCTTTTAAATTAATTTATTTATTTTTTAAAAATAAATTATTGTAAAAAAAAACTATGAAAACAATTATTTAGAACTATTCTGCAAGTACTTACTTATTTTTTAAATGAAACAAAAAAATTATCAGATGTCTGGTGATTCCAGTATAATAATTTTAATTAAATAAAAAATCTCAATAGCAGTCACTTGTTACTAATATAATAATTAACGATAAACAATAAATCGAAAAAAAAAAATGAGACGCCATAATTTCAAAATGGCCTCGTAATCATTAACTGGATTAATAACTATGTATTTGGTAAGAACAAATTGTTTGTTTAGCTGATTAATCTAAATTGATAGCGACTAGTCGTAGTTTTTACTTCACTGTGATCATTCAAAGAAACAATTGGATTTAATTACATTAAATGCCGTGATGGTTGTAATAATAATAATGGTGAATTTAAACCAATAATGATAGGTGAGTGAATTAAAAAAATTATTTGACTGGGTAATTATTTAAGTAATTGAGATACAATTAGATATTACCTGGTGGTTATTGTTGATTATCACTTTTTAATTGTTTTATTATGATTTATTGAAATTATCACTTGGACTGGACTGAAAAAATAACCACATTTATTGTGAGCGAAAGATCAACGACTCACCGGAAAAAAATTTCGTTTACTATTTTCATAGATATGCCGCTTGCATGCTGCCCGCTTGGAAACTAGCGCTTACAAAATGGCGCTTACTAAAAGCGGGAAAATTTTTTTGAATTATCCAATTGAATTTTAATACTGAAATCAGCTGACATTTAAGTTAGCATGAAAATTAATAATAATAAAGTTAGCCAACATTTTTGATTTTTTTTATTTTGCTTAATTTATTAAATTATAACTAAAAAATATTTTTAAAAAATTGCACTTATAGTTTTTGAACTTTTTTACAATTGAAAAATTTTTTTGCAATAATTTTTTTAATAAAAAAAATTATCAAAATTTTTACATGTCGGCTAACTTTATTTTCATTGAAAATTAAGTTAGCTGACATTTGAAAATTTTGATAATTTATTTTATTGAAAAATAATTTTTAAATAATTGAAACAAAAATTTTTACATGTAGAAAATTTTAAAAATTATCCGTGGAATTTTTTAAAAATAGTTTTTTAGTTCTAATTTTTAATTAAAAAAAAATCAAAAATTTTTGAGTGTCGGCTAATTTAATTTTTATAAAGTTAGCAGTCACTTGACAATTTTTTAATTTTATTTAACAAAATTTGTTCCTAAAATTTATTTTTAAAAAATTGCATTTTTAATTTTTTTAAATTTCTACATGTCAATTTTTTTTTTCATAATTTTCTTTGTTAAAAACATTATCAAAATTATCAAATATCTGCTAAATTAATTTTAATTGGAAGCAGCTGATATCTGACTTTTTTATTTTTTTATAAAAAATCAATTATTTAAAACATGACACTGTTGATAGACATTAGAAATTTTTTTATAATTTTAGTACAAAAATTTAATTAAAAAATTCGACGTGAATAATTAAAAAAATTAATTTTTGAAATTTGTTGTAAGTATTTTTATTAATAAAAATTAAGTTAGCCGAAATTTAAAAATTTTCATTGAAAAAATTATTATAAAAAAATTTTTTTTAATTTTCATTTGTAAAAAACTTTAAAAATTATAAGTGCAATTTTTATAAAATTTTTTAGTTCTAGTTTAATAAATGAAAAAAAATAAAAAATGTCGGCTAACTTAAAAGTGTTATATTTTATTATTGTAATTTATTTGTTATAAAAATTTGAAAGATTGACATAATACTAAAGTTAGCCGATGTTTTTAATTTTTTGATTCTTTTTCATTTATTTAATTAGAACTCAGAAATATTTTTAAAAAATTGCACTTATAGTTTGTCAAGTTTTTTATAAATGAAATTAAAAAAAATTTTTTTATATTTATTTTTTTAATGAAAAAAAATTCTAAAAATTTTTAGATATCGGCTATCTTAATTTTCATAAAAGTTTCAATTTTTAAATGTAGAATTTTCTTATTAAAAATTTCTTCATATAAATTTAATTGTTATAAAAATAGAAAAAAAATTTTTTTTTTCAATATTTTTTATCTTGAAAAATTATTAAACTATTTTTTATGAAATTTAAAAAAATTTATCAAATTTAATTAACAATTGTAAATTAATTTGATAAAAAAATCATATTTCATAATATTTTAAAAAATTTGATCGAAGATTAGAAAAATTTCTAAGAAATAAAATAAAAAAATTTTCAAATATGATAAAATTTAAAATATAAGTAATAATAATCCATAAAGATAATAATTAATAATTAATCATACAAGTAAATTTATTTAAATTATTTATCAATTAAGAAATTACAAAAGTTTTTTAAATAATTTACCAACTATTAATTACAGCAATCGTACATAATTATATTAAGCGGAAGAATAATACTATAATACTATCTGCAATTTATAAAAAAACAAAAATACAAAAAGCATGTTCATAATTTTACAATACTTAATTTAAATTCTTTTCTTCTTTCCAGTACTTTCATTCTTTTATCTACAAAATTGATTAGTTAAAATTCTCTAAAAATAAAAATATAAATGTTATTAATAAAACCCTGAAAATTTTGATTTAATAAATATCTTCTTAAAAAAATTACTTAATTTCTTCTGCAATTCACAATAAATTATTATAAAAAAACTCATTAATTTTTTATTAATAAGCAATTAATTAGTTAATTATTAGAAAGAAATAGCAAAAAATTTTTATTTCTTCAGCCCAAAAGTTGCCGAGTAACCAAAACTCTTTTTGCCGCCATCTTTGACAGGAGAGGGATTATTATTCTTTAAATCGCTTTCAATAATACTCACCGAGTTTCTTTTCCTCAGACCTTGAGAATAAGAAGGAAGATGTGTTTTCTTCTCTTCATTTGCCCCAGCAGAAGTCGAAGCAGAAGCTGATTGATTAGCAAGATGAGATATTCTACTTCTTACAGGAACAACTATTCTAGCTCCAGACGTCGGTGGCTTGGGCGGAGCCCTAGTACCTGGAGCAGCCAACTTACTAGAAGTTGCCTGTATCGTCTTCTTTTTAGCAAAATCCAGAGCTAGCTTTTGAGTCGACGAGGGTGTTCCTGTGCTGAGTGTTCTTGGAGGTAGCTTCGGAGTTGCATTTTGATTTATGTAACTCAACGTTCTTGGAGATACTCCTGTAAAGGCGGACGATATCGTTGTTGGCTTTCGTGAGGAAGAATATATTGAACTCTGCTGTGAGGCTGCTGAACAAGTGCTGAGGCTGCGACGGATTTGTGGCTTCATCAAAGTTTTTGCAACAGAAGGGCTCTTGTTATCGGATTGGTTCTTCTTGCGAACTGTTACTGGGCTTGAGCGTCTACTTGATATTGATGAGCTTCGTGACAAATTGCGTGCCTTCAAAAATACATCGTCTGAAAAAATTTTATTTGTTAGTTTTTATATTGGGAGAGTAAATTGAAAAAGTAAATTAAAATAATAAGTTAATTTTGAAAAAATAAAGTTAAAAAAAATTTTTAGAAGAGAAATTTCAAAAAATCAATTTTGGAGTAAGAAATTTGAAGTAAAAAATTAAACAAAAATTTTGAAAAATATTTTTTATAAGAAATAATTTCAAAAATTTTGAGTAAATAATTTTTAAAAGAAAAATTGGAAAAAAAAATTTTTAAAGACGAAATTTTAAATAAAAAATTAAGAAATAGTTTTGAGAAAGAAATTTATAAGAAGTAATTTCAAAAATTTTAAGTAAATTATTTTTTAAAAACAAATTTCAAAGAAGAAAATTTATAAAATGTTGAGAAACATTTTTAAAAAGGAAATTCATAAGAAAGATTTTTAAAAATTCCGAGTAAGTAATTTAAAAAAAAAAAAAATTCAAGAAACAAACTTTTAAAGAAGAAATTTTAAATAAAAAAATGTTGAGGAACATTTTTAAGAAAGATTTTGAAAAAATTTCGAGTAAATTTTTAAAAGAGAAATTTCAAAAAAAAAAATTTAAAGAAGAAATTTTGAGTTAAAAAATTAAAAAAATGTTAAGGAACATTTTTAATAAATTTAGAGAACAACATTTTAAAAATATTGAGAAATATTATAAAAAAAAAAAAAAGAAATTTACAAGAAGTAATTTTAAGTTTCAAAGATCAAATTATCGAGAAAACTTAAATAAACAAATTTCTAAAATTGAAATTCTAAGATACAAATGTATCATATCTTTCGATTTTTATAACTGAGCCGGACAGCACAATTTTCCGCGATCCCAAAATTAAGATAATTCCAATTTTTAATCAAAAACCAAAAACACAAACCTCCCGGCGCATTGCTGAAGTCAATCGACGAGCACTCATCATTAATATACTTAATGGAGTACAATTTGTGGGCCCTTTCCAAGTAGAAACTAGCTTTACCAAGTAGAGTACTGATCTTGAAATTTTCAACACCTTCTTCGTCGCTTGACAAAGAAACCTGGCCCAAAGAAGAACAAACAGTAACCGGCGAGCTCGAAATCTTCGGTGGCGACTTCCTTGGCTCTCCAATTGCATCCTTGAACTCGAAAGTTGACTGCCTCATTAGCCCTGAGGCAGTTTTCTCCTCCGACAGTCGAGTTTTTACAATTTTCGGCAGACTTGGGTTCAGGGAAAATCTTCTGTCTTTTACCTGCAAGTTATAATAAATTACGTCAATTTTAATTTATCAATTATCAATTATTATTAATCTATATTATTAAGAGAAAAATTTTGTGTCCAGGATAGTCATATGATAAAATCGGTTTTTGTAGTGAAATTTAGTGCTCTATTTCTAGATACATAATTAAGAAATGACCTTGTACCTTGTGAACTATTGAGATTTTTAAAGATATAAGCTCATCCTGATGCTACACTCATTGAAACCTTTCATTTGAGTACCCACATCAATTTTTCATATATTTATATATATTATATATTTATGTATATATGAAAATATATTAAAATACATGTGGGTACTCAAATGAAAGCTCTTGATGAATGTAACATTGGGTTGAGCTTATATTTTTAAAAACGTTAATATTTAAGAAAGTACAGTGCAATTAAACAAATGTCTTGTGAACTATTGACATTTTTACAGATATAAGCTCATCCTGATGCTACACTCATTGAGACCTTTCATTTGAGTACCCACATCAATTTTTCATATATTTATATATATATATATATATATATATATATATATATATATATATATATATATATATATATATATATATTATATATATATGTATATATGAAAAATATATTAAAATGCATGTGGGTACTCAAATAAAAGCTCTTGATGAGTGTAACATCGGTATGAGCTTATATCTTTAAAAATGGCAATATTTACACAGTAAAAAATTTTTCGTCAAATTTAACACAAAAAATTTGTGTTGATGACTTTTTTTACACAATCTATATTGAATCAACACTCTATTGTGTTGAATCAACATACTAAAATGTTAAATTCTACACAAATATTTTTACACTTTACACAATGACGAAAAATTTTTTACTGTGTAAGAAATACAGTGCAATTTAACAAATATCTTGTGAACTATTGACATTTTTAAAGATATAAGCTCATCCTGATGTTACACTTATCAAGACCTTTCATTTGAATACCCACATCAATTTTTCATATATTTTTTATTTTTTATATTTATATATATGAACATATGAAAAATATATAAAAATGCATGTACTCAAATGAAAGCTCTTGAGGAGTGTAACATCGGGATGAGCTTATATCTTCAAAAACATCAATATTTAAAAAAGTACAGTATAATTTAACAAAAGTCATTATTTAATAAAGCAAAATTTTAATTTTTTTTAGTTCAAAAGTCACGGCAGTCACATAGTGTCTGCAAAGTTACTAGTATTAATTACTTCATCCCTGATGCAAAACTCCGACTGAGTATGACAGCGTGTTACAGAAGTAGACCAGGACAAATCCTGGAAACTGCTATCGGAGTTACTCTTAAGCCCGAAAGATGTCTCTGCAGCCTGACCGCCATCTTCCTGAAGCTCGCCATCTTGTCGAGCGTGCTTTCCGTGATTGTTAACCCGTAATATCAAGTGGGCCATTGAATCTCCGAGCTGCGAAATCGTCTGTTTGTCTAGCGAAGGCAGCAAATTACTTCCCGACTCGATGAATTTTTCATCCGCGACCAAGTTGTTGATGCTCGAGGAACTTCCAGTAAGAAATGTACCGCTCCCACTAACGTTCCACAAGGACGCTTTAGTGTCTTCCTTCGGACACGTGCACTGAGGGTTTCTGTACTCCAAATCCGCTCGCATTCCCGAGGCCTCGCACTCAATTGTAACACGCACAAGCTCATTATTAGAATTGCTTTTCTTCAGCTCATTAACACTGGAAAATTTATCAAATTTTTTCAGCTGGAATCCCACCGACTGTAGCAAGCAAATCAGTGCCGTGGTGTCCACGTTTACTTCACCATTTTTTAGTCCGTTGAATAAGAAACTATCGTTGATATTACTTTTGTTACTCGCTAATGAAAAACGTCGGAAATCACGCGATGCTCTTTTTTCAATTGAGGTTGAATCGCTTTCATTTTCTACGCGTGCCTCCATCTTGTCGAACATGAGACTCACAACTGACTACTGACTATCAGCCAAATACTTGTTTTACTTGCAAGATCATTGTAGTAGTAATTGTCGGTATGTAATAGCTAGTATGTAAATACTCACAAGTAAACAGAAGATTAAGAATTAAAAGGAATTTTTTTTTTATTATAGCTTATAGAATATAAATATAGATGAAGAAATTTTGGAATGAGAATTCTGCTTCATCATTGAAAATTTTTGAACCGGTGGGAACTTTTTTTTTTGAAAATTAAATTAGTCGACTTCTGAAAGTTTTTAGAATTTTTTTTTTTTATTAAAAAAATTTAAAAACAATTTTCATTTGTAAAAAACTTTAAAAACTGTCAGTGCAATTTTTTAAAAATATTTTTAACTTCCCGCTAAGAAAATTGAAAATTTTCAAAAATCGGGAAGTTAAAGGTTTCACCCCGTTTTTCGAAAATTTAGTTTTCATCGGATCTCGACGTTTCGAGGTCCTAGGAAGCTTTCCTGAATATTTTTACGATCATGTCCGTACGTCTGTATGTATGTGTGTGTGTGTGTGTGTGTGTGTGTGTGTGTGTGTGTGTGTGTGTGTGTGTGTGTGTGTGTGTGTGTATGTAAACCTCTTGTAACTTTTGAACGGCTTGACCGATTTCATCGCGGTTGGTGTCATTCGAAAGGGTTTCGCCAAACTTAGATTTCCTGTAAGTTGGAACCGATTCGGACCAGTAGATTTCGAGAAATTGCAAAAAAAGTGACAAAAAAAAGTTGTTTTTTTTTTTTCATTTTTTCTAAATATCTCCGAATTGGCTGAACCGATCAACTTCAAAAACTAATCAGCTCTTAACCTTGAAAACCCGCATCGATCGCCACATAGAGCGTCAGAATCGGTTGATGCGTCCGTGAGATATCGTTGTCGAAAAAAATCGAAAAAAGTGTTTTTTTGTAATAACTCCGAAATTTTTCATCAGATCAATTTTTTTGTTCAGAATTATTTATAGAGCTCAAAAAAACACATCGCTCGCCGCCTACCGCGTGAAAATCGGTTGATTTATTAAAAAGTTACAGCAGTTTGAAAATTAGAAAAATCGTGTTTCATCGAATTTTGATGACTTTTGAGCTCGAAGAGCTCACAAGCATAGCAAAGCTATCTCTTTGAACTCGGAGAGCTCAAAATAACACATAAATTGTATTTTTGAGCTCGAAGAGCTCAAAAACGTCATAAGTGCAATTTTAAGAACCTAGGTATAGAATTAGCGGGAAGTTGCAGGGATGGCCACACAGTAAAAAATGTTGTGTTAAATACCGTCAACACAAAATTAGTGTTAAAATTCAACACATTTTTGTGTTAAAATGACACAAACTATGTGTTAAAATGACACAAGCTTTGTGTTGAAACAACACAAATTGAACATTAATTTTGTGTTGACGGTATTTAACCCAGAAATTGTGTTGATTTTACACAATATTTTTTACTTTGCAGGGTCAACCGTTTTTCTAATTTTTTTGTTCTATTTTAATTATTAAAAAAAAATTTTTAAATTAAAAACGTCGGCTAACTTTTTAGTATTATAATAATAAAGTTAGCCAATATTTTTTATTTTTTTATTTTGCTTAATTTATTAAATTATAGTTAAAAAATATTTTCAAAAAATTGCACTTATAGTTTTTGAAGTTTTTAACAAATGAAAAAATTTTTTTTTACTTTTTATGTAATAGTTCTTTAATATAAAAAATCATAAATTTTTTGAGATATTGTCTAACTTTATTTTTATTTTAGTATTATATTTTTTTTTTTGAAAATTAAATTAGCCGACATCTGAAAATTTTTATAATTTTTTTTGTTAAAAAAATTAAAAGAAAAAATTTCACATGTAGAATATTTGAAAAAATATGCGTGCAATTTTCAATTATAATTAGAATTTAGAATATATTCTTTTTTATAAATTATATAAAAAAAAATTAAAAAATTGTTTTTTAAAATTGACTAAATTTTAATAATTATTAAAAAAATTAGAAACTGTGTTATCAATTGTTGGTTATAATACATCAGTGTAATGATAATTTACCGTCAAATAATAATCATAGGGACTTTTTTGTTCAGGGAATTTTTTTTTTTTATAAACAAAAATTATTATATTTTGGTGGAAGTCGAGAGAGATAATCACCGGTTGGAGAAAAGTAAAAATAATTAATTTTTTATTTTTGAGGAGCAATTTTGAATTTAATAAAAATGTTCGCAATTAAACGGATTGCCGCAGCGATTCCGTAAGTAATCATTTATAAATATCCTAAAATGGAATTTTACGGATAATTATTTAATTATGAATTATGTAATTAACCTTAAAATGATAAAAAATTTTAATTGCTAATTTTTTTAGTTTTAGGTCAAACAGACATACGGTACGAAAAGCAGACATGTCAATTTTGTAACTTTAAAAAAATTTTGAAAATGATTTATGAATTATGAAAATTAAGTTGCCGATATCTAAAAATTTTTAGAATTTTTTTTTGTTGGAAAAATTATTACAAAAAAAATTTTCATTTGTAAATAACTTGAAAATCTATAAGGGCAATTTTAAAAAAAATATTCTTTTAATTTCGATTTAACAAATCAAAAAATTAAAAACGTCGGCTAACTTTAGTATCATACCTTTTTTTTTATGACATTAAAGTTATCAGTCACTAGAGAATTTTTCAATTTTTTTGACAAACAAATTTGTTTGTCAAAAAAATTCCATTTTTTATTTTTTAAAATTTCTACATGTCAATTTTTTTTTTCTAAGTTGTTACTAAATTTATTTTCATACACTTTTTTTTAATCATATTTTCAGGTAGTTGCTGTTTGTAGTATAAATAGAAAATCTAAGACGGTTGAGACAAACCGTGATAATTAATTAAGTTAACAGTTTACTAAGTTTATTAATGAAGCTTAATTTGGGTTAGAGTCTCAGAAATCAATACATTTTAAATTATATTTTATCATTTAGTTTCGCTGATAAAAATTAAAAAATATGCAATTTATCATCTAAAAATTATAATAATTTATTAATAAATTTTCAAAAAAAAAATCTATCTAAGTCGTAAGGATATTTTTATAAAGACGGATGCAAAGATTGAAGTTTATTATTAGTGTGTGTATTGATTACCTGAGTGAAGATGCATTGAATAAAATTTTAAGTAATTTCTACAAAATATTTCGATCATTCTAGATTCAATATTGAGTTTTTAAAAAATTTTTTTTATTTATTAAATTAGAACTCAAAAAATATTTTTTAAAAATTGCACTTGCAGTTTTTCAAATCTTCTACATGTAGAAATTTTACTATTTTTTTGAAAAAATTTTTTTTTAATAAGAATCCTAAAGATTTTCAAATGTCTGCTTATTTTAGGGCCATTTTTTTACCGATTATAATTTTTTTCAAATATATATTTGAATTATTATAGTATATTATTAACTTTTATTAAATGAAATAATTTTAAAGAGTATTAAAAATTGATTTTAATTTTTTAATTTTTTTTCAATAATTAAATTAAAACGAAAAAATATTTTTTAAAAAATCTACTTACAGTTTTTCAAGTTTTTTACAAATGGAAAAAAATTTTTTTTTTTTTTGTAATAACTTTTTCAATAAAAAAAAATTCTGAAAATTTTTAGATGTCGGCTAACTTAATTTTCATTTAAATAATTTATTTCAATAGTTTACTTTTAAGTTCATTTTTTTTTTAATTTTTTGAAAAACTAAAAAGACGATCTTTTAAATCTTAAACTAAAATTTATTTTACAAATTTTACTTTTTATAAAAGGGGCATTCCATAGTGACTGGTGGGACATTTGACTCTAGAATTCCATCAATTATAAGCTATAATTATGTGACTGAAATTTATACTATAGTAAAATTTATTTTATAATATAGAAGAATAACTAATTAATAACATCCCTTTGTCAAAAACCTCAATTACTTTTTAAGTTTCTCGTAACTATCATTCAACTGAGTGCGCCCGGTGGGACATTGAAAAATCCTTCTCTCTTACCAAAGGTATACTTAAAGTCCAATTTCAGTTCGACCACTAAACTTTTCAAAAATACTTCCCTCTCAATACAAAATTTATCCTACAAACATTCAATATTATGAAGAATTAGACTGATTACCTAGGTAGAAACAATTAAAAAAATTTTTTTTATTGCGACTGGTGGGACAGGCATTTGTGACTGGTGGGACAAGTGCAAAATTTGTACATCAAGTTGTTTATTAAAAAGACTTTTATATTATTTCAACCTTAGAAACATTATTGTTTATATATTTAACTATAAATTATTTAGGATAATTAAAAAAAAAACTTATTAAAAAACACAAATAAAGGATTTAGCATGCTGACAACACGACCTTGATAAACTTAGGTATTAATTAATAATGAACATAAAAAAATTTGTTTTTAAAACTATTAAAACAACATTTGACTCGGATACAAGTTAGTACGGCTGACAAGTTACTAGGAGAGAAAAATCGATTTCCTTATTGATTAAAAAAAATTTTCATTACAAATTAGTAAAATATAGACTTTTAATAATAAATTAGAACTGAATTAGAATGAATTAGAGAAATTTTTTAATTTTAGCCATTTTCCCATTTCGCATGGAATGCCCCTTTACAAATTTTATTTTTTATAGATTATTTTAAATACTTTTTTAACTAAAAAAAATCTTTGAATTTATTACAAAAAATAATTATCATTTATGTATTTTATTTTATTATTTTTCTAATTAAATAGGACAAAAATTTTTTTTTTCAGGCGTACAGGAATAATTTTACGAAAGAAGCATACATTACCCGACCTACCATACGATTACAAAGCACTGGAGCCAATAATCTGCGCAGAAATAATGCAGCTCCATCATTCCAAGCACCACGCCACATATGTTAACAATCTGAACGTCGCTGAAGAAAAATTAAAGGAAGCGGTTGCCAAGGGCGACGTTAACACCCAAATAGCATTGGCTCCTGCCATTAAATTCAACGGCGGCGGGCACTTGAATCATTCTATCTTCTGGAACAATTTATCACCGAGTTCCAGCAAGCCCGATGGTAAATTTCAATTTCCAAGCTAATAAATAAATTACCGAAGTAATAATTAATGATAAATAAAAATTGCAGCTGCATTGATGAAGAAAATCGAAGCGGACTTCTCAAGCTTAGACGAAATGAAGAAACGTTTGTCTGAATCAACAGTCGCTATCCAGGGCTCAGGATGGGGATGGCTAGGGTACAACCAAAAAGAAAAAAGGCTCCAGATAGCGACTTGTGCTAATCAAGATCCACTGCAAGCCACCACTGGCTTGGTTCCGCTTCTGGGTATCGACGTTTGGGAACACGCTTATTATTTGCAGTACAAAAACGTCAGGCCGGATTACGTTAAAGCTATATTTGATATCGTTAATTGGAATGATGTCAGTGCTAGATTTAAACAAGCTGGCGGTTCATAAGTAATTTTATTATTAATTATTTTTATTATTATTATTAATATTATTATTATTATATACTATGATAAACTTTTATAGATTTCAATAAAATTAGTAAAAAATTATGAAATTATTTAAAAATTTCTAAGGAGATCCACGCGAAGTAAAGTTTTCAAAACTTCCTGAATATTTGTAAATTCAATCTACGTAGCCTAATAATTAATAAAAAAATTAAAAAACAGGAAGTTTCCGGGATATTTAATCAAATAATTAAGTTTGAAAATTAAAATTTTTACATGTGAATGGAGATTATACCAACCGTGCATTTGGTTAAGAATTTAATGCAATTAACGATTTTAAAAAAATTTTATTTTCATTGAATTTGATTAAAAAAATAATAAGCTTTCGATTCAAACAATAATAAAAGTAGCTTTCCAAGTGTATTACGGAGATATTTTATATTTTTTATGAAAAATTACAAGGAACTTCCGTTCTTTAAAGTCTTATATTTGACTTGGCAACACCGCTTGCGCAGTTACTCGGCGCATAAGTAACCACGGTTTTTTAAATGCTAGAAGATCTTAGTCATTTTAGTTAGACAGTAAATATAAATGAATTTTAAGGTTAGGGAACTCTTGCGGCGTTGTCAAGTGTATTCCGGTAATTCAGAGTGCTATATTTTTTATTGGTCAATTAAATGTTAATAATTATTTAATGAATAAATTTTTCGGAAACTTTCTCAAAAATATTATTAATTAATTTAAAAATTAATTTTAGGATGCATAAAAAACGTATTTTTACATATTATTTTTTTATATACATTCTTTACACTAGGAGGGTACTTAGATTTCCTTAAATTGGAAATTTTGTAATTACAAATTTTTAATTATTTATAAATAATTTGCAAGTAGCTTGAAAATTTTATCTCGCCCAAAAGATCTCAGGACTTTAATGTATCAATAAATTAGGCGGCGCCCTCTACCTTTTAACTGATACGGTTATTGTAAAGTATCAATTTTTGTGGTAATTTATTTTTTTTATTTTTCTTTTGATCAGCAAACAAAGAACTTGGTTATAATTTTGCCACCAAGTAGATTCGAAATATTTTTAATTATTCTTGTTATAAATTAGCGGGTGAATATTATGAGAGAAATAATTTTTCTGGTGAGAGTTATAATTCAAAATGGCGGACTTACTCACTCTGAGCAGGCATCCAGCGCTACTAGTGTTGAATTCATCAACTTTAACTAAAGACTAGTTCAATAAAATTTTATTTCATGAGGTTACTGACAAATTATCCGTTTTTTTGCGGATATAATACTTTGAATTATAAAAAAACTTTTGCAGATAATTATAAATATTACCACTAGTGGTGCTTCATTCTCTGCTTGGAGTGAATAGGTGAAAATCTTATGAAATTGCTAATTTATAATGATTTTTAATTTATTTACATTCGTTTCTTTTTAATTGGTTGTTTGAATATTGTAATATAGTAGTATTTCGATATTTAAAAGTGAGGGTGTTGTCCAAGAATGACTTTTAGAAGCTGAAATTCAAAATGGTAGTTTTTAAAACATGATTGATTATTTTTTTGTTATGACTCTGGAGCAAAATTTTTATTTTATTGATTATTGAAGGAAAATTCGTGAATGTTTTGTAACTATACAATTTTTTTTTTTTTAATTTTAAATGGTAATAGTAATAAGTCTAATTACTATAATCAGAAAAATATATTTTTTTATTTTTACTGAAGTGAGTTTCGCGGGCATGAATTTTGCAGATAATAATTTGTAAAAATTTGTTGAATAATAATGACCCTGAAGTTAGCGGACAGCAGACAAAATAAAATTTCAGATAGGGATATCTACAAGCGAAATTAAGTTTTTCAAGTTTACCAAATTATAAATTGTTTGTCGTTGACTTACCTACAGGTGACAATAAACGAAATTTTTTTTTTACTAATAAAAAATTTTTTAAATTAAAAATTAAATTTTGGGAAACTCTCACCGTGTTTCCTATCGGTTTATGAATATGAAATTTTCAAATTTAGTTTATTTTTGGATTCTAAAAAGATGATTTCAGTTAGTTTTTTAAATTTTGGCTTAGGAAATTCTGGGCCGTATATCTGCGAGTAAAATGATTATTATTACAAAAAAAAAAAGTCACCTTTTTGTCTTTGAAAAATCTAAAGATGATATTTTTTTTATTTTAAATTTGATAGTCGGATCGTTAGATATCCTTCATTTTTTATTTTTTTGAAAATTTTGGAGCCGGATATCAAAGTAAAAAATAATTAAAATCGAAATCAAAAAAATGTCATGTTTTAATTTTTCAAGAATCTGAAGATGATTTATCTCGGATTTTTTATTTTCTTATTTATTTATTGAATATCCTTATTTTTTGTTTTTGAAAATTTTGGTCCGGAATATTAAAATCAAAATGATGAGAAACACAAAAAGAAGTTTTTGTTTTCATTTCTCAAAAATCTAAAGATGATTTTTTCAGATCTTTATTTTCTTCATTTGTTCATTAAATATTTATATTTTTCAGTTTTTATATTTATTTTGACAGAGAATATCAGGTAAAGCATAAATAAAAATTTTTTACTCAAGTCAATAAATTTGCCATCTAGATTTAAAAAATTTGAGATATATGATTCACGTTAAACAAAATGACTAAAAAACTAATTCTTTTGTTAGTTATTTTGTGATGTATGAATCATTTAATCCTGTAGAAAACATATAATGAAGACAATTCAACTGAAAATAATTAGACATGTCTGAGGTAAATAAGGATCAACGAGTAAGGGAAGTATTGATAAGGGACGTAAAATGATAAGAGTAAAACAAGGAAGAACAAATTTTTCAGTCTGTATTTCAGAAATTTTTAGTCAAATGTTTGAGACAGCTGATATGTGACCACCTCTGACAGATTTCACAGAAAATCTAATTAAAATTTTTCAGCCTCATGAAGAATTTTCAAGTTCGAATTGATAAAGCTAGAAATTTGGAGTTATTCCGAAAACACTTTTTCCGGTTTTCTTTTGTTCGCGATATCTCTTGAACAAATTGACCGATTTTGACCGGCTTGACGGCAATCGACGTAATTTTTTATGTTAATAGCTGATTAGTTTTTTAAATTGATCGTTGAAGCCATTTAAAAGTTATTCCAAAAAATTTCGGAGTGATGTTAAAAAAACACTTGTTTCCAAATATTTTGTCGAGGATATCTCTCGAACCAATCAACCGATTTCTACGTTCTTGGCGGCGATCGACGCGGTTTTTAAAGCTCTAAAAATTATTTTATTTCATCAAAAACAATTCGAAAAGAAATGTCGAAGTTATGTGGAAAAAAACACTTTTTTCGGTTTTCTTTCGTTCACGATATCTTTCGAACGAATCAACTGATTTTGACCAGATTAGCGGCGATCGACGTAGTTTCTCTAGGTTAAGGGTGGATTCGTTTTTGAAGTTGATCGATATAGCCGTTTAAAGTTATTCCCTTAAAACCACTATCAAAAATATTTTTTCTTAGTTTTTTAAAAATTTTTCAAAATTTCTTAAAATCTATCGGTTCAAATTCACCGGAAATGTAAGTTTGAGGGAACTCTTTGGAACGCCGTTTGGTAGGTTCCGATCGGTTTAGTCGTTCAAAAGTTATAAGCGAGTCACATACTAATACACACAAATACATACAGGCATAGCGTCAACAACGCAGGGGTAGTCAGGGAAGCTTTCTATGATTTTAAAATGTCGAGATCTGATGAAAACTTAATTTTTGAAAAACGGGGTGAAAAGAATAACTTCCCGATTTTTGAAAATGTTCGATTTTCTTAGCGGGAAATGAAAATAAAGATCTGAAAAAATCATCTTTAGATTTTGAGAAATGAAAACAAAACTTCTTTTTGTGTTTCTCATCATTTTTGATTTTAATATTCCGGACCAAAATTTTCAAAACAAAAATAAGGATATTCAATAAATAAATAAGAAAATAAAAAATCTGAGATAAATCATCTTTAGATTCTTGAAAAATTAAAACATGACATTTTTTTATTTCGATTTTGATTATTTTTCACTTTGATATCCGGCTCCAAAATTTTCAAAAAAAATCAAAAATGAACGATATCTAACGATCCGACTATCAAATTTAAAATAAAAAAAATATCATCTTTAGATTTTTCAAAGACAAAAAGGTGACTTTTTTTTTTTGTAATAATAATCATTTTACTCGCAGATATACGGCCCAGAATTTCCTAAGCCAAAATTTAAAAAACTAACTGAAATCATCTTTTTAGAATCCAAAAATAAACTAAATTTGAAAATTTCATATTCATAAACCGATAGGAAACACGGTGAGAGTTTCCCAAAATTTAATTTTTAATTTAAAAAATTTTTTATTAGTAAAAAAAAAATTTCGTTTATTGTCACCTGTAGGTAAGTCAACGACAAACAATTTATAATTTGGTAAACTTGAAAAACTTAATTTCGCTTGTAGATATCCCTATCTGAAATTTTATTTTGTCTGCTGTCCGCTAACTTCAGGGTCATGAATAATAAGTAATTTAATTTGTCTAAAAAAAATTAACTTTTGAAAAATAGCATTTTGAATTTCAGATTCTTAATTATACACTTCCAAATTATAAAAGAAGACCGCAAGCTTTTACATTTTGTCAATATTAAGATAAATAAAAACAGATAAAAATTTTTTCGACTGATGATTTAATGGTGATATTAAAATATTGGACGACTGGTTTTGAAAGTTTTAATCTTCGTCAGTTTCTGGATTCTAGAAAACTAAATTTCAAGTATCAGAATTAAAAAATCTGTAAAGTATCAAACAAACAATAGTCAAAATCATTTCGCACGACAAATTTTCAAACAGCCAGCACATTTTAATCCTAACTAAAATGAAGTTTCCTTCATTTCACAGGCTGCGGTCTAAAAAATAATTTTTTTATTACAGCAATATTTTTTTTCGTAATTTAAATTTCATCACAAATTTTATTCTCTCAATAATTCATGGGTGGCTCTTTGTTATCAGACAGAAACTGGAAAATAATTTCCCTCTATAGAAATTATCAGAAGAAAACTAATCTATTATTAAAATTAGCTAATCAAACTCCAATTATTATTATTCTTCAATTAAAAGAAAAAAAGATCATATCATATTTTAAATTGAATAAAACCTTAACATCACTATCCACAATCTTAATTTCTTCTCAAAGCAATTTAATGAATAGAGATACCTATATATCTAAATAAATAGTTTATAAGTAGTACGTCGAAGTAGCAATTTAAATTGGAGTATGATAAGAAATCAATGAATATAATCTCGAGTGCAAAAGGTAGAGGGAACTAGTGCGGTAGTGGACAATAATAATAAAGAGAAAGAGAGAGGGAGAAAAGAGAAACACAGAGTAGACCAGAGCGTAGCCGCGGAGTGAACGAGTGAAAGAGAAAACAGTAGTATGGCTGTTGTGTTACGGCTCTTTCTACTCCTGTCTAATATCTGGTAAGTCAAAGTTCACACATTATGCTTTCTGTTTGTTTTACTTTTCATTTTTATTCGGATTCGCCATTTATCAAGAAGATAACATTCTCATATTCGACACCGCGGTCATCTTTACTTCTACGCCTTTTTATCATTAAAACTACTGACTGATATACGTTAATTTTTTTAATAACTTAAGAGATAATAAGTGTGTCTACTTACACATACTCAAATTAAATCATTACTTCCCCTTTATCACTCTAACTATGACAGATTGATCTTCATGTACTTTTAAACTGTAACTAACTTACATTTTAATATTTATATTTATATTCTGGACGCCATGTCGGTAATATAAATATCTCAGTATCGATTCTATTGTCATTGTTATCCACGATTTTTAATTTTATTTATACTTCTTTATTTCTTCGTAAAATTTCCAATTTTAGATTTCTTCTTTGCAATCTTAAAAATTTTTGCAACATACTTTTTCTTTTTCTCAAATAATTTTTCTGAGATTTATTGATTTAGTCTTGAGGGCTTTGTTGAAATAAAAAATTAATCATTGTCATTCATAAAATCATTGATTTTATCAAGGAACGAATTTTGTAGCTTAAAGTTTTATTTCTTCAATATTATCTTGATAAATTGATGAAATTTTTATTTGGGTGTGTTTATTAATATTGCAAGTTCTATGTAATGCATGTGAATAATCAATGAAACAGTTACTCGAAAAAGTCCGTCGGAAAATTAAAACTTTTATTTTAATAATCTTGATTTGATGATCTGGTAAAACATGTAAAAAAATTTTAACGTTTTTGATTTATTTAAAGTATTTTCGATCTTTTTTTTCAGTCTGAAAGACTCGTAATTGAATTAATTGAATATCTATGATATTTATGTTTTTAAAAAAACTCAGGCAAAAATTTTGATCTTTTTTTTAAGCTAATCAATCTGTAGAACTATCTGTTTTATTTTCAAATTTTAATTAAAATTTTATACTGTTTTTGATCGAAAATTTGTCGAAATAGTATTATCACAGATGATAAGATTCATTCTGGTGCTTGGAAAGATTTTGACTCTGAATTTCTGAATGATAAAAGTAGACTAAAGGTGGCTTGGATGGAATCAAAAACAGATTAACAGGGTGACAAAAGAAGTCTCATTTTGATCTGGAAATTATTGAAAGCTGGTTAAATAAAATACTAAAATCAGTCTTGAATTATTGGTATAGAGAATAGTGCGCAAAAACAGATCTAATTCATGTATAAAATAGATACACATGCAGTTGAATCAAATGAATCATCAAAAAATTTCATTTGTTTCAAAACAGATCAAATCTTTTGATCCGAAGAAATGTTTTCCAGAAAATTTTTTCAGAAAAAACTTTAACGAATTTATTGAAATTTTTTGACATTAAATTTCGTAAAATTTCATGATTTTAATACACTGATAGAAGGATTTTTTTATATTTAATAAGCTTTATTAACTGTTAATAAATATTTATTAATGGTTAATGAATATTTGTTAACCGTTAACAAATATTTATTTAAAATAAAAAGCAAAAATAGAAATTTTTTTTAACACTTTTTATAACCCTATAGCTGGAATACATGATAATAATTTAATTCACTAAATAAATTAAACTTTTTTAATATTTAAAAATATAAAAGATAATTATGAGCTGTGATAGAATTTGTTATTTAACAATAAACGTTATTACAATGTAATATAATTAATGCAAATAATTTATGAAGATGATTTTTATTTTTAAGCAATCTTTATATCATATGTCATTGCAAGCGAAACAAATTCACTCAACAAAATATTTATTAACTGTTAATAAATATTTGTTAACTATTAATAAATACTTATTAACTATTAATAAATGTACTTTCCTCCCATATAAATATTTATTAAATGTTGAAAAATATTTATTAAAATTTAATAAACTAAATAATTGTCTTCGAATAAATTAAATTATTAATAGTTAATAAATCCTTCTATCAGTGTAAAATTTTACTAAATAATTCTAAGGAATTTAACAATAATTTCTGTGAAATTTTACGAAATCATAATTCTTGAATTCAGTAAATCTTTGCAGAATTTTTCAAGACTTTATAAAAAATTATGTGAATTTATAAAAAAGAAATTTAATTAAATTTTCTAAGATTTTAAAAACTATAAAAAAATTTTTCAAGTTATTCTTCTAAAGGTCAAATTTTCTCATGTCACTTATAGGTTTTCCAATTAAATTTCCTCTAATTAATTTTAATTGGGTCACAGAATCCGAATCACCAAAAAAGGATAAAAATGCATAATTCGAAATCTAGAATCTCCCTCATTTTCTACTTTTACATTAAGTCAATAATTAAACGTAAAAATTAATTACTTAAAAACTTTTATTTAAAAATCATCCAACAAGCGATTAGCAATGTTAACTGTATATTTAATTTCATTTTTCACCCCATCACAAAAATCCGACATTTTATAGCTCTCTTGAGTGTTACTGTTTAATTAATATTTTTAATTAAAAACCACATTACTTATTTGCTAACTAAGCTAGACCAAGTAAATAAAAATTCAAAATATTGGTCACATTTTTCTACTATAACTTTAATGTTATTTCCAATGCGATATTATTGATAAGTTATAATTATATCGATGCCCTCGAGAGAAATAAATATATTCTTTTATTTATAAAAACTCCCGAGACATCGACCTCTCACATCGATATCAGTTAAAATACAAAATCCAATTTTGCTGTATTTCAACAAAAAAATTCATATATTTATCTATCAATGTCTCATGCATAAAACGTTAACTAGTTATGTCTTATATCGTACAAAAGTTAGTTATATACTTGGTAATTCTGACAAAATACCTTTTCAACTAAAATTAACGTTATTTTTTCGCTCTGGGGCGTCTTTTCCTTTTTCTGTCCCTAAACTGGTGCCCAACCGAAAGAAATTGCACTGACTCAGCCTGAGGATTGTACGTAATCGACTAATCAGTAGATTTATTTTTAATAATCACTATTATTAACCAATTGGTTAAAAGAAAAATTTTCAATACTACTTTCAATTTTTTAATAATTTTATATGAAATATCGATAATAATAATTATCTATACAATAAAAATAAATTAAGAAAATAATTTTAATAACTTTCCGAGCCGAAATTTAAGTCGTAGATCCAACGTATTGAACGTTGAAACCGTAAATTCGACGTATTGAATTTTTAAAACGTCAGTTTAACGTTTTGGACGTAAAAAAAAATAGATTCAACATTATCAAAAAAGAATTAATTCAAAGATACTCCAACTACTATCGGCTCTTAAATAAACACTAGCTAGTCTTCTTAAACAGCCATATATCTTCGAAAAAAAAACATTTTGGAAATCATTCCACAAGTAAAAAATTTGGACTGAATATTTTTATCAAACGAATGTTAAAATTTCAACCAAAAAAATAAAATTTTCTCTAACAGAATTGAAAAAACATTTTTTATCGTACTTTTGTTTAAAATCATAGTTATCTGAATAGTTTTGATATTACTTATTTTCACTCCTTATTGTTTTCAATTACACTCACAATATGTTGAATACGTTCAACTAACGTTTTTAACGTCCAATATTTATTTTATTTACAATTCAATTCTAAAGCTGGTTTAAATTTTCCCGCAAATAGTATTTCTTCATATAAATTTAACGCCCTCTTTCGTTCCAATGCATTAATTATAAAAAAAAATCAACTGAAAATTGTATCATTAGCGATTATCTAGCGAAACAATTGAGTATAGTAACAGCTGTCTTCTATATTTAGAAATAAATTTTTTTATGGCTGCTTAAAGGACAGAAAATTTTTCCAACTACCAGCTAAAAAAATTAAACAATACACTAGAGAAAAATTTTCTTTTAAATGGATATTTTTATGACAAGATATTATTTATTGGAAATTTAAAAGAATTTTATTTTTTAGCTGAAGAAAAAATACAATTTTAGATAGACAACTTGAGAATTTTCATCCAAAATTGTTTTTTCCCAAATCTAGAAAATTTTTTTCAACAAGAAAATTACTGTAAGAATAATTTTGATTTCTTCAACTAAAAAAAAAAAAATTATTGAAAATTTCTAACAAATTAATTTCTTGTTACAAAAAATGTTCATTTTTTTTTAAATAATTTTTTTTTTCCTTAGTGTACACTAGGGTGTAAAATGTAACTTCCGTGGAGAACCTTTTAAAATTGGAATTTTGAGTTCCACTTTTAACAGCAGCTGTGTTTGGGCATTTCCTGAGATATTTCGGGTTGAGAGAATTCATTTGATTATTTATAGGATTTTTAACAGAAGATTTAATTGGGAACTTCCAGCCAAATTATGAATTTTCACCGGAAATACCCAAACTAAGCTTCTGTTAAAAAATTCTATGAAAATCAAATACATTGTCTCACACCAAAATATATTAGGAAATGCCCAAACGCAGCCCCTGTTCGAAGCAGAACTAAAAACTCCAATTTTAAAAGGTTCTCCACGGGAGTTACATTTTGGCACACTCTAGTGTATACAATACTAAGCTGCAAATTTTAATCTGAAACTTTCCATAAAACAGATGAAGAGATTAAAAAATAAATTGAGTTGAAAAATTGATTTTTTATAAAGTTATCTTGTTTACCCTCTCGATAAAAACTTTAAAAATCCCTACAAGTTATTAAATCCACTTTTTATGTTAAAATAGTAATTAATCGATTTAAAAAAAAAATTTGATCATTTTTCTTCCTATCACTGTGGTTCTTGTAGCGTTTATATCTAGATTATGATTGTCAGGTACAATTTAATATGACAAAACGTTAAAATCGTGATCTCTAGGCGATAATAGTTCATACTTTCGTATTTGCGCTTGAAACATGCACATTTTTAATACTAAAAACATAAAATTAAAAAAAATGTTTCGTTGTTCTCTAAACGCTTCAATACTTATAAATATACATATATGTGGGTGTACATAGATGTAGATGTAGATAGAAAAGTAATATAGAACATGAATAAAGTGGCGTCAAGTAACGATAGCTTTTGCTATGTCCCAGACGTCATCGATCTTTGCTACACGGTATTTCACTTGCTTTATATTAGGTGTCGTATGGTTTTATCGTTACTGTAGAATTCATATTTATATATATTTAATAAAAAATATTCGTTTTTTTTTTTTTTTTTAATTTATTCTCAAAAGTATTGAATTTCCGTTCAAGCACGCTCAGAGCTAAGATTCCCTTTTTTTAAACCGATCAAATTAATCCTCCTATCTTTTATCAATCACTACAAATCATCTGAAAAAATCAATTATCCGCTATTCGATAAAAACAGGTAGTTTGATTAATACCAATATTTTTGAAAAATTCACTCAATTCCACAAAAATTTTAGCACTCCAATAAACGCTTTTTAGAACTACATCCACGTAAAATTTCTTTTTATTTTCAATTTTTCTAAGAAATAAAACTAAAGCTCGTAACATGAACCTTTAAAATACTCAACTGCTGATTAAAATCTGAACGTCCATGTCAAAAGCTCGACCCCGAGCTTCTAAAGGACAAGCGTAATTTTTTTTCAGCACAGCGTAATTTCATAAAACGGCGACCACAGATGCTTTCTAGCTCTCCGGAGATTTGGAGCTTTTTCTTTTATTTAGCTTTTGTCAGGTCGAAGCTTTTAGTTTTGATTAAAATCAAGTTTTATTAACATGTCATCAAATTTCATCGCCGATAAGATTAATCGAGCTTTTTATCAATAAATTAAAGTTTTCTTGTCTATTGGTCAAGTGACTAATGAATCTAATTCAAGCCAACAGATGGACATTCCATCTTCCCACATGGTCGAGAGATTTCCTCTCTTTGCATAATTTCGATGGAAATCCATCGAACTTGAATACTAGTAAAGCTGGAAGCTTTTAGTATCTGTTCTAGGCTATAAAACTTTAATTTATAAAAATACAATCGGTCAAAGAAAAAATAGCTTTGTTAATTAATTAATAATAGAAAAAGTAAGTAGGGGAGAAGGGGGTCAATTGAACCACTCGACTTAAAAAATCGAAAAAATTGAAAAAATGCTTCATACTCTTAGAAGTAGATTCCAATATGTTAAACTCGGATATGATCAAAATTTGAAATCATTGTGATTAATAAATTTTGAAAAATTGATATTTTCTTATTTTTAGGTATGTAAACTGTTTTTTCGGCTGGTGACAAATTGTTTAATAATATTTCAATTTTTGAATTAATTGATAAAGTTTGAATTGTAGTAGTTGTATATACTTATACTTTATAATCCCCAACTTCGTTTATAGTGATATAATAGTTTATTTATTTATTATTTGCTATTAATTGTTTTAAAATTATATGGGGTCAATTGAACCAGCAGTCCCGGGGACGATTGAACCATACGGAGAAGCATGGGACATGCGCGCGCATCTTGGCTCTACGTGAAAAATACTCAGGGAAATAACCTAACAAATTGATGAACTAAATTTATAATAAAAATTATTTTTAAATTGATTTTTAATTCATTTAATATAATATCTGTACATTAAAAATGTGCAACAGTATTATTGGCAAGTAACAATTAATATATTATTTATTAAAAGTTCGGGATTGAGTTTTAAATATTATTGGTTCAATTGACCCCGAGCAGTGGTTCAATTGCCCCCGAGCGGGGGTCAATTGAACTATTTGACGCGTTTGGATAAATTAATAATTTTTAAAAATTCACGTTGTTTATTGAGTAACTTATGTATTGATAATGATAGTAGACTTGATAAACTACCATTCCAAGAAAAAAAAAATTATTATTTAGTTTTAATTCGAATAGTAAAAAATTACTAAACTTTTTTTGGTTCAATTGACCCCTTCTCTCCTAAGGATCAAAAGTATAAGAATAGACTGAGAAAGATGATGGTGGAAGGGGCCCGGTAGCTTAACTGGTAGAGCTCCTGACATGTTATCAGGGAGATCCAGGATCGATTCCTGGCTTGGTAACCGATCCCATATATTTTTTAAAGGTTTGTCTTTGCTCTTATTTAGTTTCTTTCATCTTCTTTCATTTAATTAACATCTTGATAACTCGAACAGATACTACAAGCTTCCAGCTTTACTAGTATTCAAGTTCGATGGCTTTCCATCGAACTTATGCAAAGAGAGGTAATCTCTCGACCATGTGGGAAAATGGAATGTCCATCTGTTGGCTTTAATTAGATTCACTAGTCACTTGACCAATAGGCAAGAAAACTTTAATTTATAAAAATACAATCGGTCAAAGAAAAAATAGCTTTGCTTTTTATCAATATTAATTTCACTGAATGAATTTTTAACTTCCCGATCTCGAAGTTTTGAGGTCCTAGGAAGCTTCCCTGACTATTCCCGCGATGGTGTCCGTGCGGCTGTATGTATGTATGTGTGTGTGTGTGTATGTATGTAAACCTCTTATAACTTTTGAACGGCTCGGTCGATCAGATCGAAATAAGTGGCGATCCAAAGAATATCATTTCCATTAAATTTCGTGAAAATTTGAATCGATTCGGTTCGCTAGATTTTGAGAAATCTCAGAAATAAAATTTTCAAAAAATAGTTTTCTTGGAATAACTTTTAAATGGCTTTACTGATCAATTTCAAAAACTAATAAGCTCTTAAGCTTAAATAACCACGTCGATTGCCACCAGTCCCATCAAAATCGGTTGATTCGTTCGAGAGTTATCGAAAACGAAAAATTTCGAAAAAAGTGTTTTTTTCACATAACTTCGAGATTTCTTTTTGGATCATTTTTGACGAAATGAAATAATTATTAGAGCCCAAAAATTCACGTCGATTGCTACCAAGAACGTGAAAATTGGTTGATTGGTTCGTGAGTTATCGTTGTCGAAAAAATTCGGAAAAAGTGAATTTTTCAAATTTCTCCAAGATTTTCGGTTCGATCAGTTTGTGTTCAAAAGTATATCATAGATTCTGAAAATGTGCGTAGAATACTGCCAACCGCGTGAAAATCGATTCATTTATTTAAAAATTATTGCTGTTTGAAAATTCAAAAAATACTGTTTTATTAAACTGCTATCAGCCTTTTGAGCTCGGAGAGCTCAAAATAACACAAAAATTGTATTTTTGAGCTCGAAGAGCTCAGAAATGTCATATATAAGTGCAATTTCAAGCGTTCAGGTATGGAATTGGCGGGAAGTTGCAGGGATGGCCTTTAGGGTCAACCGTTTTCCAGATTTTTTTATTCATTAATAAAATAGTCAAAATTTTTTTTTCCGTTTCTGGAAGCTATATTATGCTGAAGCTTGCAATTTTCATGAATTTATTAAGTTGTTTCCTATTTTATCGACGAGCGAGGCAGTAAATCTCCCCCCTCTTTACCTTAGCTGTGAAAGAAATAAATTACTAACTCAAAGACTTTCTAATAATTCAGGTGTCCTGCTACATGTTCCTACTATCGGGTCGTAAAGTCTTGATCTTTTAATTTGCGTTTAAAAATTTTCCGAGTTAAAATATTTTAACCTATTTGTGGCATCATTATTATTTTTCGCTCTTGCTGGAGCAGTATTTTAATTTATTATTCATTCTTTCACCCTCGTATTGTTATCCTTCGCCGAAAGCTCTGACCTATATTTCAAATGATCTCACTATTGCTCATTACTTACTACGCCTAAACACAATTATCCCGGTATAACTTTCTTAGTAACGCTAATGGCAGTGGCAAACAAAAAATTAAAATAAAGTAAATCAATAAAACACCCGAGCTTGGAATCTGAATTGAAAGCTCAGTTTTTAATCTATCCAGTATCAAAGTTCTCGTCTGAGAGATTTCAACTCGGAAAATAAACGTCAAAAGAACCCCCGAGCTTGCAGCTTGCAAAATTCAACATTGCACCCTCCGGCAAAAGAATATTCTTCTGTAATTCGTGCTTTTTCAGACATGGGGTATAGAGTATAAAAGCGTTCATACAACTGCGTATCATACGAGCTTGCAGTGGAAGCTTGCAAGTTGATGTATTAAGTTCCGTGGCCATATTACTGGCTGTACAATATTGCTGGATCGTGTTCCGACGATAAATTGTCTTATGCCGAGGACGTGCCACTCGAAAGCTCTCGCTGTACTGAACATTAAGAATATGTCGTAATAAATATTTGAAAGCATAAATATGATGTAGGGATAATAAGGAAACTCATTTTTAATCGAAGCTTTTAAGCTCCATAGTGCGGTAATGTTTCTAGTGATGAATATGTAACATATTCTCGGGATAGCTACAATATTATGCCATTATATCATCGGTAAGCTTGCAGTTGCAAGCTTAAAATAGTCACAATTTTTGCTTGACAATATATCTTCGATTTCAATAAACTTAATTAGCGACTATGTACTCGAGTTAAAATTTGAATCACAGATTCAACGTTTTGAACGTTGAAATCGTTAATTTAGCGAATTAGACATTAAAAACGTAAGTTCAACGTATTGGACGTTAAAATCATTATTTGAACGTATTGAACGTTAAAAATATTAGTTGAACGTATTTGACATATTGTGAGTGTAAATCAACCCTATAAGGAGTGAAAATAAGTATTATCAAAACTATTCAGATAACTATGATATTAAACAGAAGTACGATAAAAAATGTTTTTTCAATTCTGTTAGGGAGAATTTCATTTTTTTGGTTGAAATTTTAATATCTGTTCGATATAAATACTCTGTTCGAATTTTTTACACGGAAAAAAGTAAACTGTAATAAATAATAGTCGATTTATAATAAGTAATGATCAACTGGAAAAAATTGAAATTTCAAATAGTAAAATCGTGATTTTAACGTTAACTTTGTAATATTTATCCTTTAAATGCTACAATTTATTATTTACATGGAAGAAAATACTATTTCAAACAGTATTATTCGCTATATCTAAGTCGAAAATGTTAAAGTATAATAATTAATAATTTTGACATTGATATTTATCATTTCGTACCTAAAAAATGATCTTATGGTATGTAAAAAATATAAACTACAGTTACCAAATTTTTATACAAGCAACGTCAATATTTACAAAGTAAAATGGTAAATTTAAACGCAACGCTAAAAATCAAACTATAATTATTGATTTGCTTGAACTGGTAAAATATATAATTTAAGAGTAGAATTTTTACTGTTTCAAATGTTAAATTAACAAAGTGTGAGACCTTCTCCTTCTTCTAATAGTATAGACTATATATTGAAAGGGCAATTTTTACTGTTTAAAACTGTAATTTTTTAAGATGAGAAAGTCGTTATTTACTATAGTGACAGCTACTAATCACATTTTCGATATTAAATTATAAATTGTGGCTTTTACACTTTCTACATTAAGTTTTGTAATATTTACATTTGTGCCACCCCGATGTCCGCTGTACTATTTTAAACTATAAAAATTAAACGGAATCCGAGTGAATTTTACTGTTTACTTTTTTCCGTGTACTTTTGGAATGGTTTCCAAAATGTTTTTTTTTTTTTTCGAAGGTATATGGCTGTTTAAGAAGACTAGCTAGTGTTTAATTAGGACCAGTGGTACTTGGAGTATCTTTGAATTTATTCTTTTTTGGAAATGTTGAATCTACATTTTTTACGTCCAATTCGTTAAACTGACGTTTTAAACGTTAAATTTACGGTTTGAACGTTCAATACGTTGAATCTACGATTTAAATTTAGACTCGGGTGGATCGAGTTTTTTAAACCGAGCTTGCGTGATCATTAGTTGCATAAAATTTCATCTCCACCGAGCTTATACATCCTCCGTTAATTATTTTCTGCTTGCACAGCACAGCTCCCGGGCACAATTATGTCACAGAAACGTTTCATAACCTGAAGCATCTGCGTCGAATTTTTGAGCTCTCACGGATATTGTGAAGCACGAAAGCTCTATGGACAAAAGCTATCAATTGACTATCCCATAAAAGCGGTTTTCGATTTACTGGAATTTAGATGGGAAACATAAAAAACCGGAATTCAAAGATCAATTAAATTTACGGTCCGTAAAACCGGTAGTTTATAATCGAGCTTGCAACGATGTACATTGCGTGTTAGCGACGTAAGTAAAAGGTCATTCCTGTAAATTTCATTGCGTGTTTTTATTCCCTCAATTGACATCGAACAGATGCCGGTAGATGATAGTTGGTAAACTTTTCCCTTATTACTACTTTGCCGTAAAAAAAGCCATTGAGCTTTCACGAAATAACTAAAAAGCTCCGCTGTTGTTTCTAGACAGGCTAGTTAACGATAATACCATTAATAGCGGTTCTACGAAACTAATTCGATAACTAAACCGGAATATCATTACGTGAGCTAACGAGCTTTAATAAAAGCTCTCGTCGCCGTACGGCTCACCTCTGGCGTCGTGTTGACTATGACGTGGATTAGACATTGGTCCATTAAGCCCACTTTGTTCTACACTGTAATCTATTATACAAGCTCGAAGCTTTAGTCACCCCGACTCTTCAATTAAACTTTCATCTTCTTACTTATCACCCAGTTGACGGATAGTTGCGTTGCTAATCCTGCACAAGGGAATAGTTTTACAGTTTTATAGTCATCTACCTATTTCAAAAACTCTGCCGCAAAAAAGCTTTATTCGAACCACGAATTATTCCCTCGTGACTCTATTCGATTTCATTCCAATCGTAGAACACGGATAATACGATTATACATACTAAATTTCCGAGCTAGGAAAAGCATCATCGATTTTTCTATTCAGAGCTTTTTCCCATTTTCGGCTTATGCTTTGTTATTTCCGAACCGAATATCCGAGCTTTTATTTCTGTGATCAAATAATGATTCAAAATATCCCCCAAAAGAAATTTTGAATAAGAGCATAAGTCGCAAGCTCATATATTTTATCATTTTTTATGACATATTTTAGTTTAGGGGCATTCCATAGTGACTGGTGGGACATTTGACTCTGGAATTCTATCAATTATATATAATTATGTGACTGAAATTTATACTATCGTAAAATTTATCTTATAATATAGAAGAATAACTTATTAACAACATCCCTTTGTCAAAAACTTCCATTACTTTTTAAGTTTCTCGTAATTATCATTTGACTGAGTGTGACTGTTGGGACTAAGAAAAATCCTTCTCTCTTACCTTGGTATACTTAAAGTCCAATTTCAGTTCGACCACTAAACTTTTAAAAAATATTTCCCTCTCAATACAAAATTTATTCTACAAACATTCAATATTATGAAGAATTAGACTGATTACCTACGTAGAAACAATTAAAAAAATTTTTTCTATTGTGACTGGTGGGACAGGCATTTGTGACTGGTGGGACAAGTATTTCAACCTTAGAAACATTATTGTTTATATATTTAACTATAAATTATTTAGGATAATTAAAAAAAAAACTTATTAAAAAACACAAATAAAGGATTTAGCATGCTGACAACACGATTTTGATAAACTTAGGTGTTAATTAGTAACGAACATAAACAAAAATTGTTCTTAAAACTATAATAATATATATGTTAGTTAATAACAAACATAAAATGAATTTGTTCTTAAAACTATTAAAACAACATTTGACTCGTATACACTGAAAAAAGAATTAACTTGATTCGAGAGGAAAATTCTTGAACCAAGAAAATAACTTGAAGAGGGTAATTGTCTTGAATCAAAACGAAAAATTCTTGAATCAAGTAAAAGTTACTTAAACCGAGTAAAAATTTCTTAGTTTAAGAATTTTTTTACTCAAATCAAGAAGATGAAGTTCTTAAAAATTATATACTTGATTCAAGAACAATTTTTTTCTGTGTACAAGTTAGTACGGCTGAAAAGTTACTAGAAGACAAAAATCGATTTTCTTATTGATTAAAAAAAATTTTCTTTACAAATTAGTAAAATATAGACTTTTAATAATAAATTAGGACTAAATTAGAATGAATTAGAGAAATTTTTTAATTTCACTCATTTTTCCATTTCGCATAGAATGCCCCTTTATTATTCCATAAAAAATTATAATTTCACAAAAAAGCTCCGTATAAAAAATTACAATTATAAGAAAAACAGTTGTAAAGGACAAGGCTATATCCTAGTGTAAGAGTAAATTTTTCTTATGATATTGATTAAGGGAGACGTGGAATTGGCCGGCGCCGCCCGTGGGTTGTATAGGTCGATCGTATTGCCACATGACGTCACAGGGGCACCTTGCGTATTGATTTTCCCATATACAAGTATACTAAAGTTTCCAATTGGCTGATCGTGTCGTCAGTTCACCATCTATATTCGTCACGTGACCAACAGCGCAGAATCACCGCGATTTTATACTACTTGCACAGAAAAGCTCCAGTGGTGGCGCTTCTGTCGCAAGTCTCGTATGTAAAAATTCAGGCAGCTCCAATAGTAGTTTGTCATCAATCGCTGGGTTACCTTGAATAACAAACTTATTGACGATTATTTATATGGTTTTGTGTGTGTGTGATAATGTTTATAAAAACTAATTATCTGTGCAGTGAGATTTTTTGGTATTGTCAACATTCTATTTGGTGATTGTTGAGTTTATAGTCTTCTAGAAGGACAAAGAGCCTTTAATAGGTAAGTTCTTCTGTTGAGCTTATAGGGAAAAATTAAAGTTTATTTCTAAAAAGCCTATAATTTGGCGGAATTGGTTCAAAATTACTGGAGCTTTTGCATTTCTGTTAAAGGCTGCACAGGATTTTTTTCAATGACTTTTCTCACTCAAGTGGAAATCCTTGAACTGATTCTTTGTCTTGTATTGATTTTTTTATATTGATATAATTAAATAGTGACAATTATCACCAATTCAACAAAAGCTTTGTTTAGTGACGCTTTTGTTAAAAATGAGCTTTTATGGCTGAAGGCTACTGCAAGCTCTACGATGTATCGATACATCAGTTAGGACGTAAAAAATCCATTAGGCGCGGGTGAACTTTTTAGAGCTTGCGAGACTAGCAAATATTTGCAAGCTCATTACACGTGGGATGAGATGAATAAATTACGCAAAAGTGATGAGTCAGAAAAACAAGTCTAGCCCTGCATAATGGGTTGCGAGTTTTCACGAAATTATTCAGAGCGAAAGCTTTCGGGATTCATTTAAATAATTATTGGAATATTAGCGATCCATCGCGAGTTCGCGTATCGGAGCTTTCAGTGGAAAACAAAGCTTGAATTATTTATGGTTGGTATTATTGAGTCGTCACACGTGGGATGTATTGATAGTTGATATTTCATAGAATTCATGCGTCAGTAACTATAGCGTCATCGAGCTTTTTGAATATTCGATCTCTGATTATTGAAGATCTAATTTTGGATATTGTTTCGAAAGTCATTCACTGTTCATTGTTGTACGTTGCTATTAAGGATTGTTTCCATTTTGCATGAGCTTTTATTGAGCTTGTGGGAGGCAAAGTCTGCAAGCTCAATATGGTTTCGGTAACTGCGACTGCAATGAAGTAGATTGTAAGTGAGCTTGCGGGGTTTTCACTTGGGTTGAAGTTTTAGAGGTTTTTATAAATTGAACCATAAATTTGGTGTTGAAAATGTTTTTTTTTTATACGAATTTTGAGTATTTTTTTACATTTTTCAATCGTTAGCTGAAAAAATTTTTTCAATTTGGGTTAAATTAATCGTCTAATTTGTTTTTCTGGAGATATCAATAATATTACTCACAAAAAGTTTATAACGAAACAAAAAGCTTGTGAAAGTTTAATTCTTTAATATTAATATCGTGATAATTCGAACGTTAAAACTGAACTTATTTCTTTTTTTAAACTTAAAAACTAATTTGCGGCCCAAGTTTAATTATTGGGTATTTTTAATTAAAATTGAATACTGCGAAAGGTATTTTAACTTCCTTCAATAAATTTTTTTTTATGATTTTCAAAGTTAGAATTTAACATAAATTGTCTTTTTTTGGCTTTTGATCCGCTTTTTTCTCACATTTTATATAATTTTTTGACAATAATACATCAAAAAAAAAAAAAAAAATGCCATTCGGCCTCACCCGAAATGGAAGGTAGATTTCATGTGATATGAAATTTTCTTCATTTAAGGTTAAAGACCCCATTAGTGGGACCTTTAACCCCTATTAGTGACACTTTTTCTTTCAATGAAAAAATGCACTACTTGGAATAAAAATTAAAAATTTTTTTGATCTAAAAGTCTTAAAGATTATAAATAATTTATTCATTATTGAAATTAATGATTTAATCAATTGAATAAGTACCAAAATCAAAGAAAGTCAGTAATTGGGTCCCCGCCACTAATGGGGTCTTTTACCCTATGTTATTTAATTTGTTGAATAACAAATGTTTATGTAATTTTTTAATTTTCAATCCGCTATAACTTTTAAACGAGTTAACTTATTATCACGTAGTTGACAACAGTCGATGCAGTTTTTTTGAATTCTATGATGAATTTCAAACCGTGAATCGATCAGATAAAAAATTTCGGAATTTGTTTGAAAAAAAAAAACGCTTTTTTCAATTTTTCTCGTCAACGATATCTCACAAACGAATCAAGCGATTTTGACCGGTCTGGCGGCGATCGACGTAGTTTTTTTATGTTAAGAGCTGATTAGTTTTTAAAATTGATCGGTAAAGCTGTTTAAAAGTCATTCTAAAAAAACATCATTTGAAAAAAAGTTTTCATTATTCTAAAATTTTTGAATGGCCCATAAAATTAATAAAAATCTTCATAAAGTATAAGTGTTGCAGGTCAACTTGAAAGTAATATAATCAGCTTCACCATAAAGTTTCCAGAAATTAGCTCTTTTCTGTCAGTCAAAAGTTATTCACGATTAAAGTTACAAAACTTGAAATTTACAAAATTTTGAAAATTTTAAATGGCCGCCATTTCTAAACTAGTTGACCGATTTTGCTCATCTTCGATCTCGACCTCGGTAATTACCCAAAGAATATGTGTACTAAGTTTCATCAAGATCGGTTGAAAACTTTTTGAGATATCCTGATAACAAGGCTGGTTATATTACATATATATATATTAAGGTGCTTTTTTTTTTCAACTATTTTTTTTTTTCAGTCCCATCGTGAAATTTTGTTGCAAGTACCAAAAAAAAAATACCCTGAAAGTTAGGGCCCTTAATATTAATATTAAGACCTCGACCCAGGCGTTTAAAGATTTCCCCTTAAAAAAACACAGAAATTTTGATTTTTTTATGTTTCAATTTCTATAGCTTAGTGGCATTTTACAGTATTGCTTCGACCGTGGACGGGTTTTTTTCAGAATTGAATGCTCTACAAAAGTGTCCATTGCAGCCAAGCCGTAACTCGAACCAGCGAGGTAGTACAGGCCTCTAAACTTGATTTTTCCATAAAATTTGCGTTTTTTCGCATTTATATATGACAAACTTAAAGAGCTTTTAATTTTCTACAAAAAAGGTCCTATGCACCAAGTCGCTAAAATCGAAATTTTCAGAGATATTTAATGATATTTTTAAAAGATATTTTTTATAATTTGACGCAATTTTCAATAAAAATTTGAAATTACTAAAAATTCATCATTAAATATCTCTGAAAATTTCGATTTTAGCGACTTGGTGCTTAGGACCTTTTTTGTAGGAAATTAAATGCTCTTCAAGTTTGTCATTCACATTTTTTCTGTAGCTCTTGTTATTCACGAGATAAATGCGAAAAAACGCGAATTTCATGGAAAAATCAAGTTAAGAGGCCTGTACTGCCTCGCCGGTTCGAGTTACGGCTTGGCCGCAATGGACACTTTTGTAGAGCATTCAATTCTGAAAAAAACTCGTCCACGGTCGGAGCAATGCTGTGAAATGCCACTGAGCTATAGAAATTTAAACATAAAAAAATTAAGATTTCTGTTTTTTTAAGGGGAAATCTTTAAACGCCTGGGTCGAGGTCTTAATATTAATATTAAGGGCCCAAACTTTCAGGGTATTTTTTTTTTTTTGGTACTTGCAACAAAATTTCACGATGGGACTGAAAAAAAAAGCACCCTAATATATATACATACATAATATATACAGGGTGTCCCAAAAGTCACGGACGCCATTGTAGCATCTGATGAAAAAAATAATTCTGAGACGAAAAGTCCTTAGCCATTTTTCAATTAACCGCATAGATAATTAATTACTAATTAAAAATAACATCTCTTTATTTGTTAGAGAGAGAGAGAGCGCCAGTGTCCAGTAAAATATGTGTCAAACAAAGACACAACTGTATGACTAACTAGTTTCTGCCTATAGCTAACGTAGTCACACATAATTTATTTACACATTCACACGTACAAGCGTCTTCGTTGGAACGCACTTGACGACACTAGTGCTCTCTCTCTAACGCATAAAAGGACGTTATTTTAATTAATAATTAATTATCTATGCGTCTGATTAAAAAATGGCTAAGGACTTTTCGTCTCACAATTATTTTGTTTATCAGATGCTACAATGGCGTCCGTTACTTCTGGGACACTCTATATATATATATAAATTTTTTAACCAATGGTATTTTTGGTACCTACTCGACTAATTATAACATATGATAGCAAAAATCAGGTAAAAATTTCACCTTGAGGACTAATGCAATAATTAGATTTCTAAAGAAATCTACCTAATAATTCTTATTCAATGATGAAGTCACTAAAATTTTTTAAAATTAAAGGCATGTTTAAATTAATTTTTAATTATCTATATTTTTATAAAAACGCATTCTTACTAACAAATACCATACAATTATTTTTTATTATCATATAGAGCCAGATCAATCCATATTAGAACATACAAGAAAACTTTTTAAAGGAAATCGATTATGATACGGAGCGAAATGTTAATTAAATTCTTTGCACAATCAAAAGTAATGTAGATATTACTTTTGCTGCATAATACTCCATGAAAATTAAAATAATGTAAATATTGATAAATCATAATGTGAATTTTACTAAATTTATAGTACTGAGTCCTATGCTGTCCAGTACTCAAATTCAAGTAATTTATACTTTTATTTTTAGTAGAGTTAACCAGCGTTGGACTCAAGTTAGCCTCAAGCAGCATAGTAATGGTTACATTATTGTATAGTTCGCATTACTTTTCTCTAATGTAAGCGCTACCAGACTATGACGTCTTATGTTCATGAGACGGCTAATATATTGAACGATTATCTATTCTTATTAACTTTTATAGTAAAAATAAAAAAATTATCAAATATTAATTACTTATATTGCCGTCAACTTGTTAGTTAAAACTGTAACTTAATAAAACTGATTTTATATCAACTAATTTTTTTTAACTAGTATAAAATTATTTGATTTTTTTTTCTGATAAAAATTGTTTGTTTTTATTTAAAAATTTTAATTGTAATTTTTTGATTTATTCAATTTATTATCCAAATTTAATTTAATGTGTCCATTCCCTGAAAACAGGCCTTTAAACTAAGCTTAGTAGGACTGAGTAGTTTTTTAAATACCATACGTTCTATACAGTATAGTAATAGTTACATTGCTAGCCTGACTACATTTCGTTTTTGATAAAGTATTAATTACTTTACTCTCAAAGTTATGGCAAATGAAAATGAACGTTACTGCTGCAAAGTTAACAGTAGTAGGTTCGTGTAGTAATACACTGATAGAAGGATTTAGTAACAAAATTTTTAGTCATTTATTTGGGAGAAAAAAAAATATTTTTTATCTATCAATATTATTCGTTCCAGTTTAATAAATGATTTTTTCATCCAAAATAAATTTTATTAATATGAACAAAGCCTTATTACAAGGAAATTAATACTATAGGGTAGGTACTAAATATTAATTTGATAAATACTGTCGGTAGATGGATATGCTTTAATTCCAATGTGATATATAACTTATTCACTGACTCAGATCATTTTATTCAACTCGATTTTGGGAGATTTATCTTCCCTTTGAAAACACACATACTCCCAAATGGCTTATATATCATTTCTCAGTGGAGTTTAGTTTAAATTTTTCAATTAGTCTATTATTGATGTGTTAAAAACTTGTTTAATTTTAAATTTTATAAATGTCTCAAATAAAAAATTATATTTTAATGAAATTATTTTCTTTATAATACCATATGTTTTTACTTAAAATTACTTATTTTAATTTTTTTTATTTATTTTGAGTAAAAAAAGAAGGTTTTACGCTAAAATTAGTTAAAAAATTAATTTCTTTAATATCAGTAAACGATTTATTGCGTAGCAATAAATCCTTTGTTAAATACTACTAAATATTTATTTGGTGGAAATAAATGGGCTGTGATAAATGATTAAGTAACTATTGCTAAATATTTGGTAATTAAAGGTTTGTTACTAAATCATTTAGTAACTATTACTAAATCTTATTAAATAGAACTAAATCTTTCTATCAGTGACAGAGATTGAATTATAAACTTTTCGCCGTGTAACAATTTTCTTCTTTTCTTCCAGAAAAAATTGGTAAATCCCGAGCGACGTAACAAAATCTATTCAAGATGTCGTCGGTAAAAGTAGCAGTGAGGGTTCGGCCCTTCAACAACCGTGAAATCTTGCGTGAAGCACAGTGTATAATCGAGATGGCCGGCAATACAACTTCGATAATAAACCCAAAAGCTCCTCCGAACACAAAAGAAGCGATAAAAAGCTTCAACTACGATTACTCTTACCACTCAATGGACCCGAAGGACGATAACTATTCCTCCCAAATAATGGTCTACAAAGACATCGGTGAAGAAATGCTTTTGCACGCCTTCGAAGGCTACAACGTCTGCATATTCGCGTACGGCCAGACCGGGGCCGGGAAGTCCTACACGATGATGGGCAAGCAGGAGGAGGGCCAGGAGGGAATAATCCCCCAGATCTGCAAGGACTTGTTCCGCAAGATCGGAAAGAATTCGAGCGACACCCTCAAACACTCGGTTGAGGTCTCTTACATGGAGATATACTGTGAAAGGGTTAGGGATCTGCTGAACCCCAAGAACAAAGGGAACCTCAGGGTCCGTGAGCATCCTCTTCTGGGGCCCTACGTCGAGGACTTGTCAAAGCTGGCTGTCATGTCCTACGAGGACATCCACGACCTTATTGATGAGGGAAACAAGGCCAGAACCGTTGCTGCCACTAACATGAACGAGACTTCCTCCAGGTCCCACGCGGTCTTTACCATCTTCTTTACCCAGCAGAAATACGATCCCACCACGGGGTTGGCCACCGAGAAGGTCAGCAAGATTTCCCTGGTCGACTTGGCTGGTAGCGAGAGGGCTGACTCCACTGGCGCTAAGGGCACCAGGTTGAAGGAGGGCGCTAATATTAACAAGAGTCTTACTACTCTTGGGAAGGTCATCAGCGCTCTTGCTGAGATTGTGAGTATTTTTTTGAAAAATAATAATTATATGGTCATAAATAGGGTCTGAACTTTTGCAGTTGTTTAAGATAGCATTCATGTATTAGTTACACAGAAAAAAAGGTTTACTTGAGCCAAGAAAATAATTTTCTTCCTAATTATTTTCTTGAGCAAAAAAAACTTTTTTTTGACAAGAAATTTCACTTATTCCAACAAAATTAATTCTCGAGCTTTAAGAAATACGTATCTTGATTCAAGAAAATTTATTCAAATCAAGAAAATCTTGTTTTGAGAAAATTCAGCCTTTGGCTCCAAAAAATTTAGTTCTTGATAGAAGTTAATTTTCTTGTCTTGAGAAAATTTCTCTCTTGCTCCAAAAAATTAATTATAAAGATAGAAGTGAATTTTCATTAATATTTTTATTGATTAACATGTCAAATGGGAAGATCAAATAATATTTCATCATTTTTTTTCATTCAATATGTATAATTGCACGCTAAAATAATATAAAATGGGTATCAAATATTCAAGAGAAAAATTTTCTCAAGGTGAGAAAATTTTTTTCTCAGCTGAAGTAGCCGGCGCTGCTTCCCTAAAGTATCTAAAAATCTTGATCAAATATAAAAATTTATTGTATCAAGTATTTATGATAATTTGAATTAAGAAAAAATGACTTCCACCGAGAATAGAATATCAAGAAAAATTTTTACTTCGGCCAACACAATTTCGGTCTTCCTTCAGGTACCCGAAAATTTTCTTGAGTCAAGAATTTTGTTCTCCAGTCAAGAAATTTTTTTTTTCTGTGTATGGACAACAATAAATTTTATTTTTATTTTTATTGACTACAATGGAAGAATATTTGTTGTGTGGGAAGTTAAACAACTAATTATTGACACCCTATTCTATTTAAAGATTTATTGAAATTAAGATTTTAATTAACATCGTATTTTTTTATGCAATCTTTATGATCAAAAAATTTTTTTAAATTAATTTATGAAAAATATAAAATATTTATTAATAGAATAAGAATAATTAACTTGATAAGGCAATTGAAAAATCTCATGTCTCAAATTCCAGAATTATTTTTATTAGATAAGAATCTTTTTCAAACGCTCATTTTTAATTAATTTTTTTATCTATTTTACATTGAAATTTTTTTAATAAATGAAGCTAATTTATAAAATCAACAGTATTAGATATTCACAATATCTATTTAATGCTTGTATAGAATCTTTCTTGACCACTCAATTTTCTAAGAATTGTTGGAAAAAAATACAATTTAAACAGGTCTGAGTTTTCGACTTAGGTATAATTTAAAAATAATAAAATAAATATGTTACCAAGTCTGACGGCAACTATAGATCTAAAAATATTGCATAAAAATTGAAATTTTTTATTTTTATTTCATTAATATATTTTAGAAAATTTTTTAAATAATTTGGATGATAAATGATAAATTAATATTTATTTTTATTGTCAATAATTTTTTCATAGTTTTTAATCAAATTAAATTAAATTTTTATTAAAATAAAATTAAAAATTTTTAAAATCAACATTTTTATGTTAAAATAATATTAATGTGTTTATTTCTTCATTTTATTAAATTTATTTAATAATTACTCTAATAATAATTAATTTTCTGTCCTGCAATCTTTGGAACAGGCGGTAAGAATTTTTCCAAAATAAAATTTTAAAAAAATTGATTTTAAGCAAGTAATTACTTACCAACTATTTATAAATTGAAATTACAGGCAACGAAAAAGAAGAAAAAAGCAGAATTCATCCCGTACCGTGACTCAGTATTAACCTGGCTGCTCCGAGAAAATTTGGGCGGCAATTCAAAAACCGCGATGATTGCGGCTGTGAGTCCCGCGGACATTAATTACGACGAGACACTTTCGACCTTAAGATACGCGGACCGCGCGAAACAGATCGTCTGCAAGGCGGTGGTAAACGAGGACGCCAACGCGAAACTCATCCGCGAGCTCAAAGAAGAAATCCAGAAGCTCCGCGAGCTGCTTAAACAGGAAGGAATCGACTTCCAAGAAGGTAATTGTTTTTTTTTTTTGTAACATATATGTATAAATCTAAATTTTGTGTAAATATTTTTGAATCTTTCGAAAAAATGAATATTTTGGAAGTCGGTCGGTTTTATAGAAAAAATTTATTTTTTTATGCTTAACGTAGGCCCCGATGGTAAAATTTCGTATGAAAAGAAAGAATCTAGTAAGTAATAGACAAAGATTCAGAAAGAACAAAACAACAGTACAAAAATATAGACACGCGAAAACAAATAACACTTAAATATTTTGAGTCGTCCATTAATTCATTTTTATTTATACGGAGAGAAAAATTTTGTCAGAATAAGTATTTAGAGACATTGATAAAAAAAAATGATTTGATTCAAGAAAAACTTTTTCTTCAAAATTTCATTCTTGTTTTAAGTAATTAAATTCTCTTAATTTAAGAAATTGATTCTCGAATCAAGAAACTTGGTTGTTTTAAAATAAGATATGTACAACTTCGCCCAAAAATTTCTTTCTCTTGGATTAAAATAGACGGTAACATAGGTTCAAGATATTACCGACTTGTTCCAAGTATGGCGCGACTCGAGAATCAACATATTATTTTACTTGTTTTAAGCATATAAATTTTTGTATTTTTGCTATCCTCTGTATTAATAAATATTTTTCGGCTTATAGAGAAATACAAATTTTTTTACTTCAAAGTTTTTTTCTGACTTAAACTTATAAAATTATAAATAAAAAAATTTGTTCTTGAATCAACAATCAATAATTCTTGAAATGAAATAAAATAATCCTTTATTGATGAGAATCGTTTTTGAATAAAGAATTCACTTGTATCGATCGAAGATAACATAGTCTTGAACCAAGTAAAAATGTTATCGATCGGAGTGATTAGATCTCTCACTCCAAGAAACATGGAATCAAGACAAAAATTTCTTGAAGTAAGACAACTAAGGTAAAAGACCCAGTTATTGACACTGGCCTAGTTAATTGACACTTGCAATTTTATTCTAATTAAAAGAATAAAATGTCAAAAAACCAATTATCTTAAAATTTATAATTCAAAAATAATATTTATTAATTTATTAGAGTAGATTTGTTTTATTTAAATAAAATAAAACTGCAAGTGTTAATAACTAGTTCAGTGTCAAAAACTGGGTCTTTTATCTTAGTTCTCTTCAAAATAATTTTCTTGGAACAAGAATATTTTTCTTTAATGAAGATATTTTTTTTTATCAGTTTTTATCAGACAGTTAATACTTTCGAACTTGTAAGTTTACTAAAGATATTTTCATTTATTTATTTTCTAATAAAGAATTATTACAAACTAACCTCAATGTAAATGCAAATCGAGTAATTAATAGTTTCATAAATTATTTTTTTTAATTTACCTAAAAAAATGTTAGGTTTATAAAATTACAAATTTTTAAGGGCAATAATAAAATATTTACCTTTCTAACTCATTTTTTATAGATAAACATTAAAAAAAAAAAAAAAAAAAAAACAATAAAATTGATGTATTAAGCGATCATTTGCAAATAGCTGTTCCTAGTTGCATCCGCCATCATGCAAACGCCCAGTTATAAATTTATCCGTAAGATGGCAGCTGCTTACTATTCTATCAACAATGCGTGATTAAAGAATGTTTGAAATTCGATTGCGGAAAGTTTTCTGACAAAACTTTTCTCTCAGTCCATCCATTATTCATCAGTTCATTTATTAAATAAAATTGAATGTAAAAACACAAGTGCTTTAAAAGCACGGCTTGGGTAAAAGCATCACGAGTATGTCGAAGCTTCAGCTTATTTTTTTGGTAACAAAAAATTGAAAAAGTAATTTGCTATTTTTCGTCCAAGTTTAATCGATTCGTTATAGTTTCAATTAACTTCCGGAGCTTTGCAAAAAGGAAATAAAATTTAGTCCTGCTGCTTGATTTGAAGCTTTTCGCATGTCGCAGGAACAATCTCTAGCCACTATTTGCAATAAAAATGACATGTAGAGATTTCACGGCACACGGAAAAAAAAAAAATTGATTGCTTTTTGTGTTACAGTCCTCGTGGATAACAAGACTATAAATTTTTTACGACAGTTTCTGATTGAATTTCACTCTCAATTGCAATCTCAGCAGAGTTTTTTCTCGTAAGGTTTTCTTTGGACTTTTTAATCGAATTTTCGGGCCGAAAAAATGGCGGTCGGGTGTAAAACTTGTTTATATATACGCGAAAAATCGTCAAAGTTTTTTTGCAGCACCTCTATTTTGATACAAAAAAAAGTCAAAAATGCTTTGCAGTAAATTTGCACAGAATGTTCGTACTGAAAGCTTCAAATGAAATTGAAAGATCAACACGCAAAGCTTTTTAAAATGAAAGCATCTATCTTCACACTAAGCTTCGGCTTAACCAACAAACTTAATCAAGAACAAACTCGAGTTTTTCAAATATCTTAAGATTGATAAGAAAAAGCTAACCTAATTTTGCAAATTAATTTTTTAGGAGATGAAGGTGCGATAATAAAGCCCTCGAAACGCGAAGAAGATCTCAAAGAAGTACGCCAACGACTTCCTTCACATCAGACAGCTGAGGAAGCCGTTGATCAGTTGCAAGCTTCCGAGAAACTTATTGCAGGTAAGATTTTTATTAATTTTTAATTTTTATAAAAGCGTTAATTTATCTTTATAGTCTGATTGACGCTACCGGGTGGGATAAGACGAAATTTACGATTTCTTCGAGATAAATTCCAACTAAAATTCATAGTATACTTATAGAAGATATAAAAAAAACACTGGTACAAAGAAAAATAACCACAAACAGATTAAAAACACCCCAGAATCAATTAATTAAGATTTCGTACAAAATAACTATTTTGAAGACCCACTACGTTGATTTCTCAAAAATTAATGAGCTTGTAAACACTTTAACTTTTTAAAAATCCTATTTTTTACATTTATTTTTTTTTAAATCTTTTCGTATGATCACTGCGGAGAATCCTTTTGAAAATCTTAGCTCAATATTGTTTTGTTCAATTATAATAAATATATTTCTTCCGGCAGTAAGACCCAACCTTCTACCCTTTGATCAGCCGTGTTTGTTTTTTTAAGCATAAATTTATTTAACGAGTGAGTACAGCTGAGATTATACTTGGACTATTGGATTCTCGAGCGTTGTTCGAAATGACCAGAAGGTGGCGCGGTAGTACACTTCTATCGGAATGTACAGTTTCTCTCAAGCGAGGCGGGCTGTTCAAAACTAAACTTTAAAAACTATAAATTTAAAAAATTCTATTTGTTATGTACTTAGCCCTTAAAAATTTCTTTAACGTTAATAAATTTAATGTTAATTCCCTATTAAATTTTAACTCTCAAAATTTATCTAAATTATTGATACTTTCTTGGACTGCATCGAAGGTCTAATTTACCTTTTAATTGCCTAAAATTGAATTATAGTGGTTTTAATTAAAAATTAATGTTTTTAAATTCAAACTTCGTAGAATTGAACGAAACATGGGAAGAAAAATTAAAGCGAACAGAATCAATACGCTTAACACGAGAAGCAGTGTTCGCCGAAATGGGAGTCGCTGTAAAAGAAGATGGCGTAACTGTCGGCGTATTTTCGCCCAAAAAGACTCCTCACCTCGTCAACCTCAACGAAGACCCTTTGATGTCCGAGTGCTTGATTTATTATATAAAAGACGGGTACACGCGAGTCGGCTCCGCTGAGGCGAATATTCCCCAGGACATCCAGTTATGCGGACCGCATATTCTGAGCGAGCATTGTATCTTTGAGAACCACGAGGGGATTATTAAGTTAATCCCCACTGCTGGTGCTCTGATTTATGTTAACGGTCGCGAAGTTTCTGAGCCAATTATTCTGAAAACGGGATCTCGTGTAATCCTCGGCCGCAACCATGTCTTCAGATTTAATCACCCTGATCAAGGTTTGTGTTTTATTGTTGTTCGATAGATTTTGTATCAACGTAGATGTTAGTACACTTTAGCAATAATTTTATCTACTTACAGTAAGAGTAAGGCGTGAAAAGAATTCCCCTGCAGAGACACCAGGAAATGGAGAAACAGTCGACTGGAACTTTGCACAAATAGAATTACTTGAAAAACAAGGAATTGATCTCAAAGTTGAAATGGAGAAACGTTTGTTGGTTCTTGAGGAACAGTTCCGCAAGGAAAAGGAAACCGCTGATCAATTGTTCGAAGAAGAGCGCAAGGTAACATTTTTCTTTGTTTGCTTTCAACTTCAATAATTTTTTATATTTACACAGTGATAGAAGGATTTATTTGTACCAAAAAAGATTTCTTAATAGTTAACAAATTATTTATTAGAGACCACTTTTTAGTATTAAACAAATATTTCTTAGTATTTAAAATGATTTGTTTGCATTTAATAAATCTGATATTCATCTATTAAATATTAATAAATATTTTTAAATACTAAGAAATATTTATTAAGGACTAAAAAGTGGTCTCTAATAAATGATTTGTTAAATATTAACAAATATTTTTAACTATAAACAAATCCTTCTATCAGTGCAGGTAATATTCTTCCTTGTTAAACTATAGAGTCGGGTTCAATCCCAGCATGCACCAATGAATATTATTTTCACAATAAAATTTATCCCGCGGCTTATGATGTTAACTAAGCTGATTTAACAATCATGGCTTAGTTTTAAGCTTAATTACAAATTAATTAATTTTGATGGGTGTTTTTATCGATTTTAACCCAACAAACAGCCATTTGTAATTTTTTTTAAATACTGATTCGTGTTACGACTAAATAGTACAGTTAATTGTTTTTCAAAAATTCTAACAGATGGCAGCAGTCGTATATGACCACTAGAAGAAAGCAATTATGCACGACTTATAATGCGAAACAAAAAATTCTTTTTTCTTTCTGCAAGAATTTTTGTTGTTTTACTTAGTTCACATAATCAAAATGATTAAAGGTAGCACTACCGGTTTTAGAATTTAATGAAACTTAGCATATTGGTTCTTTATAAAATCATAATTAAGCAGTAAAATTTCGGAAGCCTACAGAGAACTAAAAAAAAGATATTTATAAATTTTTGCCTTTACCATTGATCTTTATGAGAAATCACAGACTTTATTTTATTTCACAAAACTAGACATTCAGATTTCTATAATATTGGTATCAATATAAAGAAAAAAATGTATTGAATATTTTGGGTGTCACGCTTAAATAACCGCGACAAAATAACCGACGAAAAAATAACCAAACGACAAAATAACCGTTTAAAGGAATATTTGCAAAAAATTCAAATGTTCAGTATGAAATTTCCGTACTTTATTTATTAGCGCATACGATAACTAGCTCAAGTGTTGGTCTAATTTTGAATGAACACACACAAAAACCATGTTAAAAGGGCGCAACATGATTAAGTACCCGCCTATGTTATAATTACCGAATAAGAATAACAATAATTTAATAGAAAATTTCAATGTAATAAAAATGTTGGTTGAATATAATTAATATGTGGTCTCCAAATAAAACCATAAGCTCAAAGCTTGTGATAAGAATAGTTAATAAATAATTGAGAAAAAAGTACTAGTCAACTTAAATGTGGCAACGCTACAGAAAAGGTTAGGACGCGCACGATATTCAAACATACATGTGGTATAATTGAGGTTATAATTGAGGATGGTTTTACTTGTATCACTGTAGAGTGTTTTACCAGGGAGGGTGGGGAATTATTGTCTCTCCACTTTTTTCTCCGCAATATAATCTCTCAACCCCGTCATTATAACTCTCAACCACTTTTTCGTCCCCACCCCCCTGCATGTCGGGATTTTTTCTTTCATGCCCGATACACATGTGCTGCGACTGTGGCCGACTTACGCGTTATAATCAGTACCTGCATTTGCATTACGGTCTTAAATAGTATGGAGGTACTTCTATAATGACATTTTACCTCCATAACTATACGGGAAAACCACAGAAAACCCGACCGGTACAGAGGCTGGCAATTAAACGCACATATTCTTAGTTTATAATCATTGAAAAATATTGGTGCGCGCCGGAATCGAACCCTGGTCCCACTCTTTCGAAATGCAGGTACCGAGCCGATTAGGCTATTGCCAACCTTACATGTGGTATATTTTTCGTTTAATTCCTTTGCCAGTGCAACTTGTTTCAGATTTTTTATACATCTTTTCGATAACTCTTTTACCTTTTCAATGAAATACTTTTTTTGTGCAATTTAATAAATTTAACTCTGACATTTTAGTAAATAGACATATGCGACTGATTATTAGTGTAAAAATAAATAAATGTATGGGCAATAGATTTCCGCGCATAAACTCATATATGATGAGTGAAACAGAATATATTTCTATCTCCTTAGCTTTTACGCGGCGTTGCCAAATAAAAATACTACTGAAGCCAAATCACTCAAAGCATTAACACTAATTTGACACCTGTGTTAACGGTAGTACTACCTTAAATAAAATTGAACAAATAATTCAATCAAAAATAATTCTTCAAGTTTAAAAAATTTATTGAGAGTAATAAAAACAAAAAATTGTTAAAATAAACTAAAAATTTTTTCCCATGAAGCGATAGAAAAATATTCGTAGTTTTTATCTAGTACTTAGATAAAACATTTAAAATTTTAGAAATTCGAAGCTCGAATTGACGCCCTACAGAAGCAAGTTGAAGAACAAAGCATGACTATGTCAATGTACAGTAGTTACACCCCTGAAGACTTCAACAACATCGAGGAAGACATTTTCGGTGAGTTACTAAAACCTAAAATTGAATGAGTCACCAACAATCCTCACTTTGCTTACAACCTCGCAAAAATAAAAAGAAAATAACAAAAACATACTTACAAAAATTAATAACAATGCTTGGCTACATTATTTGCCCGGTTATGACTTGTCATTTCAGTCAACCCATTGTTTGACGCAGAGAGCAACTGGAGCGAGCGCGAGTTCCAGCTGGCAGGTTGGGCATTTCGCAAATGGAAGTATCATCAGTTCACAAGTCTACGGGATGATTTATGGGGCAATGCTATATTTCTCAAAGAAGCTAACGCTATTTCTGTCGAGCTTAAGAAGAAGGTAATGATTGTAATCTCTGAGACAATTATATTGTATGCTTTAAGCGCGAGCGCAAAAGTACCCTTAAAATCCGGATTTTAATATTACCATTTCGTGACATAAATCTTACTTTACATAATGTACTTATAAATGACAAAAAGGTACACTGTTAAAGAAAAAAAAATCAAAAATTTTTTTTTAATCAATTAATTGCTATTTTCACGTAAAAAGTAGTTTTGATAACTTTTGAAAAAGTCAATTTTTTAATTTCTTCATCGGCCTTATGAGAAGTTGTAAAATATAAATTGCAGCTTAATATTGTTTTGATTAATTATACTCAATTTTTTTCGGTTGAAAATCGGAGAAATTTTTTGTTCATTTACAAAAATTTATTTTTTAATGTAGCTTAATTGTTTAGCTTTATAATTGGTTTTTTTTAAATAATTTTGTACACATTAGAATAAAAGAGGGCATTCAATTTGTAAGATAAAAATAATGCCGGCAGAAAAATTTTAAACCTTTAAAATTGAGTTGTAAATAAAATAAATTTCTTTTAATTAACTTACTAGCAACCTTGCAGTCACTATGTGACTACCGTGACTCGTGAACTATAAATAAATAAAATTTTACTTTATTAAATAATGACTTTTGTTAAAATGCACTGTACTTCCTTAACTATTGACATTCTTAAAAATATAAGCTCATCCCGATGTTATACTCATCAAGAGCTTTCATTTGAGTACCCATATACATTTTGATATATTTTTCATATATACATATATATAATATATATAAAATATATGAAAAAATGATGTGGGTACTGAAATCAAAGGTCTCGATGAGTGTAACTTCGGGGTGAGCTTATACCTTTAAAAATGTCAATATTTCACAAGATACAAGGTCATTTCCTAATTATGTATCTTGTTAAATTTCACTGTACTTTCTTAACTATTTACATTTTTAAAGATATAAGCTCATTTCGATGTTACAATCATCAAGAGCTTTCATTGGAGTACCCACATGCTTTTTGATATATTTTCCATATATACATATATCTAATATATATATAAATATATGAAAAATTGATGTGGGTACTCAAATGAAAGGTCTCGATGAGTGTAATATCGGGGTGAGCTTATATCTTTAAAAATGTTAATAATTCACAAGATACAAGGTCATTTCCTAATTATGTATCTTGTTAAATTGCACTGTACTTTCTTAACTATTGACGTGTTTAAAGATATAAGCTCATCCCGATGTTGTATTCATCAAGAGCTCTCATTTGAGTACCCACATGCTTTTTGATATATTTTCCATATATACATATATCTAATATATATATAAATATATGAAAAATTGATGTGGGTACTCAAATGAAAGGTCTCGATGAGTGTAATATCGGGGTGAGCTTATATCTTTAAAAATATTAATAATTCACAAGATACAAGGTCATTTCCTAATTATGTATCTTGTTAAACTGCACTGTACTTTCTTAACTATTGACGTGTTTAAAGATATAAGCTCATCCCGATGTTGTATTCATCAAGAGCTCTCATTTGAGTACCCACATGCTTTTTGATATATTTTCCATATATACATATATCTAATATATACATAAATATATGAAAAATTAATGTGGGTACTCAAATAAAAGGTATTGATGAGTGTTACATCGGGATGAGCTTATATCTTTCAAAATGTCAATCTTTCACAAGATACAAGCTCATTTCTTAATTATGTATCTAGAAATAGAGCAATTTCGAATGCAGCCTAAATACTTATCATAATAAAATGTCTATTGGTGAGAATGATATGAAAACTTGATAAGGCACAAATTCAAGTCAAGACCTTTGCAATGACTCTAAATTTCACTTAAAAAAACCGATTTCATCATATGATTATCATGAATACAAAATTTTTCTTATTATCTTAATAATATAGATTATTAAAATTATTTTTCAAATTTACACAATATATAATTTTTTTTCAAATACGTTTGATGTAAAATTATTAAAAAGTTGAAAATAGCATTAAAATTGTTAGTAAAAACAAATTTATGCAGTACATGAGCGCTTACAGCATGAATAATTGAATTTACCAAACTTTTTCCCCCTAGTTTGGTTCAACGCTTCTAAAATAAATTCGATTACTAAACAAAAATTATTTTTAGGTTCAATTTCAATTTACTCTACTAACAGACGCTCTCTACTCACCTCTGCCTCCCGATTTGTTGCCAGCGGACGACGAAGAAGACGAAGAACGGCCGTTCCCGCGAACAATCGTCGCCGTTGAAGTTCAAGACACTAAAAATGGCGCGACTCACTACTGGACTCTGGACAAACTTCGGTAACTATTTTTCCAGTTTGAGTTTTTTTAGTAGCTGACTTTAAACATAAAACCTTTAGAATATTTGGTAGAAAATGGTTTGGTGTGATATAACTTGAATTTTAATATTGATAATCTCAAAGGCAAAAGATAGGACTAGGGTTAATGGGAAAGCTTAATTGGTATAGAAAAAAAATAAGGAACTTATAAATAAAATATTGTATAATGAAATTGTAGACAACGCTTGGAATTGATGCGTCACGTGTACAATGAAGATGTAAGCATAGACCTGTTCCCCGAGACTCTGCCACCGGAGGATGATATATTCCATTTGTATTCGAGGTTCTCATTCGCAAATCTTTTGCCTTCGAGGTTGGTTTTCGGTTCGCGTTTTCCCCATTTATAATAAATATTACAAATATATATAAATCCAGGCTTATAAATATATATATATTTATATATATATATACATATTATCAAGCTTATGTCTTGTCGTGCACGGCTTGCACATTTCCTTGACAATGTTTTTATTAAGTGTATGTCTAACCTCAAGTTATTTGTTTCAAACTGAAAGCAACCACTATCTTTGGAAAGACAAAAATAATTATTTTCATAACTTGTTTTCTCGCTTCAAAAAATTTCTTGCCCTTAATTCTACTTTTTATTTCACGGAAGATGATACAGAAAATTCAATACTGAAAAATAATTCTTAAAAACTAAAATAATTCCGTTTTCTTTTAAGAATTTTGGTTCAAAAAATAGGTTTTTCATTTAAAATACCAAGAAAATCAATTTAAAAACTAAATTTTAACTTCAAAATATCTAAAAAAGTATTCAAGTAAATATTTATCAGATGGTAAAATAATCATACTACACGGAAAAAAAGTAAAATGTAAAATTCACTCGGATTCCGGTCAATTATTATAGTTTCAAACTGTACAGCGGACATCGGAGGGGAACAAATGTAAATATTACAAAACTTAATGTAGAAAGTGTAAAAGCCACAATTTATAATTTAATATCGAAAGTGTGATTAGTAGCTTTCATTATATTAAATAAAAACTCTCTCATCTTAAAAAATTACAGTTTCAAACAGTAAAAATTTCCGTTTCAATATACATGTATAGTCTACCCGAGAAAAAATATTTATATATAATTATATATAAATTGGTTATATATGATTATATATGAAAAATGGCCAAATATAACCATATCTAATCATATATAATTATATATAATAATATATAACAATATTTAATTATATATTTATTACATCTAATTAATTATTGGGTTAATTTTATGGATAGAGTATTTAATATGGTCCTACGCAATTCTCTGTAACCAATTAAAATGCAAAAAAAAATATCTAGCTATAATTTTACGGCTATAACACCAGCGGTCACCCATCCAACTATTAACCCTGCTCAATGCTGCTTAACTTTAGTGATCTCCGTGCGTCTTGAAGTTTCTGTCTGCTCTGTGCTGCTGTCTTAGATGACAATGATTCTATGATCTACATAATGTATCATATGGGTTTATCATAAATATAATATAAAAATTGATTTAAAAATATATTTGGATAGTCATAATTCATAATTTATTTATTTGACCGAATTTCATAATAATATAACACTTATTTAAATAATAAAATAAATAATGATTTTACTATTAGGTAGTAGCAGAGCAGACCAAAACATCTCATAGGAAATGTAACAAATTTTGTATTTCAGAATTATTTAAACGTAATTATAAACATCATTTTATACTTTTTGTGATTACCAAAAAAAAATTTTTTTTCAAAGAAAAAATTTTTATATATGTTAATTATATATAAGCATATATAATTATATATACTTATATATAATTATATATGGGATTATATATAATCTTGGATGGCTACATATTGCTCCATATATAGTCATATATAATTATATATGATTATATATGACCTCATATACAATTCCATATATAATCATGTATGATTATATATAACTATATATAATTATATATGGAACTATATATAATCTTGCTTGGCTGTATATTGCTCCATATATAGTCATATATAATTATATATGATTGTATATAATTATATATGATTATATATAATTGTATATAATTATATATGTGGTTCCATATATAATCATACATAGTCATATATGATTATATACAATTATATATGATTATATAGAAACATTTTTTCTCGGGTATACTATTAGGAGAAGGATAAGGTCTCACACTCGGAGAATTTAACATTTGAAACAGTAAAAATTCTACTCTTAAAATATATATTTTACCAGTCTAAGCAAATCAGTAATTATAATTTGATTTTCAGCGTTTCGTTTAAAATTTACCGTTTTACTTTGTAAATATTGACGTTGCTTGTATAGAAATTTAGTAACTGTAGTTTATATTTTTACATATCATGCGATCATTTTTTAGGTACGAAATGATAATTATCAAAGTCAAAATTATTAAATATTATACTTTAACATTTTCGACTTTCACATAGCAAATATTACTGTTTGAAATAGTATTTTCTTCCATGTAAATAATAAATTGTAGCATTTAAATGATAAATATTATAAAGTGATTGTTAAAATCACGATTTTACTGTTTGAAATGGTAATTTTTTCCAGTTGATCATTACTTATTATAAATCGACTATTATTTATCACAGTTTACTCTTTTCCATATAACGATAATAACGTTCGATGCAATGATGAAATTTTTTCGGTTGTAAACGAAATTTCTGAGATGAGTTGACTATAAATATTCAGGGGAAATCCGTTAGGGTATCAGTTGTTCAAGTGAACTTGAAAATTTCGTTTGGTGAATCGAAAGAAGACTAAGTTAAATTTTCTTTATAATTATTTTTTGATCATGATTAAAACTGCACTGATAAATAACTAATTGATTCAAGATAAATTTCATTAACAAGACAAAAAATATTATTAATCGAAACTTCTTGCCCTTAATTCTACTTTTCATTTCACGGAATCTGATACAGAAAATTCATTACTGAAAAACAATTCTTAAAAACTAAAATAATTTTGTTTTCTTTTAAGAATTTTGGATTTTTGGTTCAAAAAGTAGTTTTTTTATTTAAAATTCCATAAAAATCATTTTAAAAACCAAATTTCAACTTCAACATATCCAAAAAAGTATTCAAGACTTTTTTTATGGGATAGAAAATATCAGAAATCGGATAATTTTTCGTTTTCAACGGTATTCTTGAAACAAGTCGGTAATATTTAGAACCGACGTTGTATCTTGATCCTCGAGGAAGAAATTCTTGGACGAAATATCAGTGTACCTTGTTTAAAAAAATTAAAGTGCTTCGTAAAAATTTAATTATTTTTAGTTAGTAAAAATTGAAGAAAGTTGTAAATTTAACATTTTCCTAATTAACCACTAAAAATTGTCATTATAACCTAGAAAACTAAATTAAAAGTAACACAAAGTTTTGCAGAACATGACACCAGATGTCGTTACGATTAATAGTCCGCGGTAACTTTGTATTAACTTGATCATTTAAGTTTTAATAGATATTTTTTATTGCAACAATGAAAACTTTTCCAAAGGTAGAGGTTTCTTGATGACAAAACTTTATCCAAAACTAACTTAAAAATTTGTGATGTAGACAACGTCTCGAATTGATGCGAGAAATGTATCATAATGAAGCCGAGTTATCACCAACATCCCCGGATTACAACATTGAAAGCATAACAGGCGGTGATCCGTTTTACGACCGATTCCCCTGGTTCCGCATGGTTGGACGCTCATTCGTTTATCTGAGCAATCTTATGTACCCGGTGCCACTCATACATAAAGTCGCCATTGTCAATGAAAAAGGAGATGTTAAAGGTTATCTACGTGTCGCCGTTCAAGCCGTTATTGGTACGTACCGTCTAAAATTTTCTGTTGGGATTCTTTGAATCTGGATTTGTGATCTAAGGTACCGGCGGGTAATAAGGCCTAGCTAAGGAAGATTTTGAAAATAATCAAAAATATTGCATTTAATTATAGAATTTTATTATTAATCTTTATTTTAATTCATTAGCTATAAAATATAATATTATCACACTTCAGAGGATCATTATTGGAGCGGGTAAATAAGTTAATACTTTTTGTTTAACGCAACGTTTCGCAATTATTTATTGCTTCCTCAGGCGCTCTATAAACAATAATTAACTCTATAAACGAACATTAAATATCATACATACAAAAACATACAATATTAACATCGTCCGAGTTGTTAATGCCATGCCACATTACTATTGTTTATAAAGTATTAACTTATTTGCCCGCTCCAATAATGATCCTCTGAAGTATAATAATATTTGTAATTAAGGAGCTGATACAACAACATGATAAAGTATAATTAAGTAATGATAATTTTTACCATAAACAAATACAAAATTGAATTTTTTCAAAAACCTTATGAATAGGCCTTATTTACACGCTTTTTTTTTTCTACGGTAGGTTAATAAGGGTTACGGATTAAACATATTAGATATTAGAGATCAATCATTTAAATTTAACAACAATACTTTTTAAGATGTTGATAAAAATTAGAACAATGATTTTAATTACTAAATATAAAATTATAAAAAATGCTGAAAATTAATATGTTCATTCCTGCTCATTTACTAAAATATTGTTATCTTGATAATTATTAATGAATCAGTTTAAGTGGAGAAAATTCCATCAGAAAAATACTCGCACAAATACTGTTGGATTTTAACCTTAAACGTTAAGTATTTTAATTTCGTGATGAATTTCTTCTTTCATTGAAATATTTCATCTGATTATTGTTTCGATTATTGACAATTATTTTTACCAAAAACTTATACACTAAAAAAAAAAGTTAACTTGAATTAAGAGAAATATTCTTGAACCAAGAAAATAATTTTTAGTTCAAGAATTTTTCTGCTCAAATCAAGAAGATCAAGTTCTTTAAAATTATTTACTTGATTCAAATTAATTTTTTTTCTGTATAGGACCGTAAAAGCGAAAAAAATTATTAAATTTAAAGGAATAAATAATTTAATAGTCAATATCAGTCTAGGATATTAAATATAATTTATTGCACGCCTCATAGCGCGAAGCGCGTGAGGTAGTGCTTTACTCCCGACTTGTCAAGGTCAAGCAATTTTGTGATCTTTAAATGCCTCTATTACAACCATATTGCACTTATGCAATAATATGAGTAGATTTATATCGAGAAAAAACTTAAAGTAAACCATTTCATACTTTTTAAAAATCATTTTATGTTGCTACTTTGAAAAAATAAACGTTTCGAAAAAAATTTTGTATGTACCAACGATTACTCTCAAACAAAATCATACATCGAGACTGGGCTTTTTTTATTAGTTCTAGAATTCGATAAACTCGTGCCGTATTTCATATCAGTAGCCTAGTTTACGTATTTTTTTTAAATAAATTTTATTAAAATTTACTATGATACACATGTACAAGAACAAAAAGACTTTTCTTATTTTTCTCACGTGAAAGCTATGGCGCCTTTTAATCAAGCTAGATTTTTTTAGACTGCTTGCGCGTGTGACAAGAAAAACGGGCGCCAATATTAAAAAAAAATAGAAAATACTCTATAAGAAACAACTTAATTATTTTCTTTTTTTTAAAAAATCAATTACACAATTTATTTTTTGCTTAAAAAATTAATGAGCGTTATGAGGCGTGCACTTTTAGATTTTCCAAACTTTTTATTAATCTATTAAAATTCCAATTACAATAATAAACAATCACATTGTTAAGACCAATGATATTCAATATTTTGATTAAAAATGTACAATGTAATAATTTTAAGCAATAATTATTATTAATCTGAAAAATAAAGACAGCGACATCTCTGTTATATTTTTCGAACAACTTTTCTTGGAGAGATTTTGTTTGACCAATCCTTGTTCTAGAAGAGGAAAACAGTGAATACTCAAGCGGAGTCCGTCAATCAGCTCGTATATCCTTTAAAGACGACCTGTTTGGCAGTAACAACCAGCGGCACGGCAAGCGAGCCGCGCTCAACAACATGGAGAAGAGCCAGCAGATGATTATGCCTGAAGAAAGAGTGGTGGAGGGCCAGACTGACGGGAAAGAGAACATCAAAGACGAGGAAGAAGTCTGTGATGGTGACAGTGGACGTGGAGATAGCTCCGTTGCCAGCGACATGAAAGAAGAAGAGCTGCCAGATCACCTTCAACCTGGGGTAGAATTCACTTTCCGAGTTACTGTTCTCCAGGCGATGGGAATTTCCACAGAGTACGCGGACATTTTCTGTCAGTTCAACTTCTTGCACCGCCATGATGAAGCTTTTTCTACAGAGCCGGTCAAAAACACTGGAAAAGGAAACCCACCTGGGTTTTATCACGTTCAAAATATCACAGTCACTGTTACTAAGTCATTCCTGGACTATTTGAAGTCTCAGCCGATTGTTTTCGAAGTTTTTGGTCACTATCAGCAGCATCCTTTGCACAAAGACGCTAAACTCGACTAGTAAGTTAATTTTTCCATTATTTTACACATTTTTTAGTTTGGTATTTTAGAAATATTAGAAAAATTAGATTTTTAAAATAATGACAAAATTTTCACAAGATAAGAAACAAAATTGTTTTAAATTTTCAACAAATTAATTTTTTGTCTCAACAATTCGTGTATTTACACTGAAAAAGAAAAATTCTTATATTAAGAAAATTTTCTTGATACAAGAAAATATATTCTTGAAAATTTACAATTTTGTCTCAATAATAACAATAAAATGAATATTTTTAGCGGATTTCTTGTATCAACAAATTCTTGTTTGTACAATCACTGATAGAAGGATTTAGTACGGAATACTAAACTGATTTAGTAACAAAATTTTTAGTCATTTATTTGGGAGAAAAAAATATTTTTTACCCATCAATAATATTTGTTACAGTTTAATAAATGATTTTTTTATTCTAAATAAATTATATTAACACAAACAAAGCCTTATTACATGGAAATAAATATTTATTTCCACTAAATAATATTTAGTAGTAGGTACTAAATATTTATTTGGTAAGTACTGTCGCTAGATGGCTATGCTTTAATGCCAATAATAACCTATTCACTGACTTAGATTATTTTATTCAGCTCGATCTTGGGAGATTTATCTCCCCTTTGAAAACACACATACTTCCAAATGGCTTATATGTAATTTCTCAGTGGAGTTTAGTTTAAATTTTTAAATTAGTCTATTATTGATATATTAAAAACTAATTCAATTTTAAATTTTATAAATATCTCAAATAGAAAATTATAATTTAATGAAATTCTTTTCTTTATAATGCCTTATATTTTTACTTAAAATTATTTATTTTAATTATTTTGATTTATTTTAAGTAAAAAAGTTAGATTATACGTTAAAATTCGTTAAAAAATTAATTGAGATATTTTTATCCAGAGACTTTTTTGTTCGAGAGATATTATTAACAAAGATAAAATTGATGAGATATTATTTCAGAGATATTATTGCTAGAGATAGGGGAGAAAGGGGTCAATTGAACCACTCGACTTAAAAAATCGAAAAAATTGAAAAAATGCTTCATAAGGTAAAGTACCCAGTAGTTGAACAGATTTCAAAGTAAAACATATTTGACTCTACTTTTAATATATAAAGATGTAATTATTAGTTCAAATTAGTGATTTTGATGAAAATGTAAATAATTTTAAATTGATTGAAGCGCAAAATAACAAAGATAATTGGTTATTTATATTTTGACAACGTTTTTAAAAAAGACTATGAAAGGAGTAGTAGTTGAACAATCAATTCTGACAAGCCGCAGTAGTTGAACACTCCGGGAGCAGTAGTTGAACTAATAAAATACATGACAATAGGCGCACCAAAAATTTTCAACGTTTTATTGAAATATCAAAAGAAATATAAAATATTATTGAATAATATTAAAAATAATACTGTGAATATTTAATATGTTCATTTAAAAATGATAAATATTTGTATTTAATTTTTTAATTACATTTTTTATGAATGACAAAGCAAATTTTCAATCATAAATCAAAAAAACTCCATTCAAAACGTTCAATAATTTTTAATTACACTAATTTTTAGTCATAAAACTTATTTAAATTGCAGTAATTAATACAAATCACAATTCTGATCACTAGTCTATAAACCTATTAGAGGTTATAGTGCTGCTAAATTTATACGGCCTCAGCCTGTTCAAGTTCTGGGTACCACTTTAAAAATTTGGAGGTATAGTTGAACGCTAAAATTTAATATAAAAATTATAGTTTATGTCTTTGCAAAAAATATATGTTATTCAGAAAAGACTGTTTCATTAGATGGTACAATTTTTTTTACTTAAAATGATGATATACCGTTTTTTTGACTGATTGTTCGGTTTACGATTTAGTACCTTTTTCATGAAAAAAATAGCATCTATCGACGATTCTCGACATGTCAATTTTCAAGTTAATAAAAATATAATTATTTTGATTTATAATTGAAAAAACTTACAGAAATCAATTACTGTATCATTTAATAATTATAATATGCGCACATTACTCATAATAAATTTACGGATTTTGTATTATAACAATTCGAAAAGTCTGTTCAACTACTGGTCCCATTTTTACAAGTGTTCAAGTACTGGGTACTTTACCTTACTCTTAGAAGTAGATTCTAATATGTTAAACTCGGATATGATCAAAATTTGAAATCATTACGATTAATAAATTTTGAAAAATTGAGATTTTCTTATTTTTAGGTATGTAAACTGTTTTTTCGGCTGGTGACAAATTGTTTAATAATATTTCAATTTTTGAATTAATTGATAAAGTTTGAATTGTAGTAGTTGTATATACTTATACTTTATAATCCCCAACTTCGTTTATAGTGATATAATAGTTTATTTATTTATTATTTACTATTAATTGTTTTAAAATTATATGGGGTCAATTGAACCAGCAGTCCCGGGGACGATTGAACCATACGGAGAAGCATGGGACATGCGCGCGCATCTTGGCTCTACGTGAAAAATACTCAGGGAAATAACCTAACAAATTGATGAACTAAATTTATAATAAAAATTATTTTTAAATTGATTTTTAATTCATTTAATATAATATCTGTACATTAAAAATGTGCAACAGTAATATTGGCAAGTAACAATTAATATATTATTTATTAAAAGTTCGGGATTGAGTTTTAAATATTATTGGTTCAATTGACCCCGAGCAGTGGTTCAATTGCCCCCGAGCGGGGGTCAATTGAACCAGTCGACGCGTTTGGATAAATTAATAATTTTTAAAAATTCACGTTGTTTATTGACTAATTTATGTATTGATAATGATAGTAGACTTAATAAACTACCATTCCAAGAAAAAAAAAATTATTATTTCGTTTTATTTCGAATAGTAAAAAAATACTAAACTTTTTTTGGTTCAATTGACCCCCTTCTCCCCTAATATCAGGGGCCACCATGATTTAGTAATTATTACTAAATATTTGGTAATAAAAGGTTTGTTACTAAATCATTTAGTAACTATTACTAAATCTTATTAAATAGAACTAAATCCTTCTATCAGTGTATTTTTTTCTGCGTATAATAATTGTTCACTTTCTCGAAAGTTAACAATAATTGAACTTAGAATACTTTTCAGTAATAATTAACAGAGAAACATAAAAATTTTGTTCCCCTTCCAGCGTTCGACAACCACCAAAACGAATGCTACCACCATCAATCCCAATCAGCCAACCCGTGCGATCCCCTAAATTCGGTTCAGTATTACCATCCCCGTGCTCCTCCCACATTCACGCAAAGTACGACGTCCTGGTCTGGTTCGAAATTTGCGAACTGGCGCCCAATGGCGAGTACGTCCCCTCAGTAGTTGACCACAGCGACGATCTTCCTTGTCGCGGGCTGTTCCTTCTGCACCAGGGTATCCAACGCCGTATTCGGATCACGATTGTCCACGAGCATGCCCAGGAACTGCGCTGGAAAGACGTCCGTGAGCTAGTCGTCGGAAGAATTCGCAACACTCCGGAGCCCGAGGAAGAAGACAACGACTCATCAGTATTATCCCTGGGACTCTTCCCAGGAGAGTATCTGGAGATTCCTGGAGATGACCGGTGCATGTACCGGTTCGAAGCCGCCTGGGACAGCTCTCTCCACAACTCCCCGCTGCTGAACCGCGTGACGTCTTACGGCGAGCAGATTTTCATGACAATTTCCGCGTACTTGGAACTGGAGAACTGCGGAAGACCTGCGATCGTCACCAAGGATCTGAGCATGATAATCTACGGCAGAGATGCTCGTGTTGGCCCGCGTTCCCTCAAGCACCTCTTTAGTGGGAGCTACAGGAACCAGGAGGCGAATCGGCTGAGTGGCGTCTACGAGCTCGTGCTCAGGCGCGCCTCTGAAGCTGGAGTCCAACGACGCCAGCGACGAGTTCTGGACACCAGCTCCACCTATGTTCGTGGGGAGGAGAATCTTCACGGATGGCGGCCTCGTGGAGATAGCTTGATATTCGACCACCAGTGGGAGCTCGAGAAGCTGACGCGTCTTGAAGAGGTTGAGAAAATCCGGCATACTCTGCTGCTCAGGGAGAAACTAGGCATTGACAAAGTTCCCGTTTGTAATAAGACACAGTGTGACTTCACTAAGAGCGAGAAGGTATGGAATTGTTTGGTAGGTTTTTTAATGCACTAATGCGATCATCGATTGTGTTTTCACGTCATTTTTTCATTTATGTACACGACCAGTGGCTTTTTTATCGACAGTCGGTATCCGGGTTGATAAACGAACATTAACCTCCCTGATAGCCACAGTTTCAGACCAACCAAGTTGGTGTCGGATAGTTGCCGCAATATGTCGCCAAATTTCTTGAGAAACTTGTCGTCAACTTGGTGCGAAAAAGTTTCGAAAGCAATTTTTGCCGACAACTTGGTGAACAAGTTGATACCAACCGAGTTCATTTCCAAGACTTGCTACTCTAGTAACATTGGTTTTAGACAAGATTGTTTCACGAAAAAAAGTAAACTGTAATGAATAATAGTCGATTTATAATAACTAATGATCAACTGGAAAAAATTACCATTTCAAACAAAAAAATGGTGATTTTAAAAATCACTTTACAATATTTATCATTTAAATGCTACAATTTATTATTTACATGGAATAAAATACTATTTCAAACAGTAATATTCGCTATGTGAAAGCCAAAAATGTTAAAGTATGATAATTAAGAATTTTGACTTTGATATTTATCATTTCGTACCTAAAAAATAATCGCATGATAGGTAAAAAATATAAACTACAGTTACTAAATTTTCTATACAAGCATCGTCAATACTTACAAAGTAAAATGGTAAATTTTAAACGCAGTGCTGAAAATCAAACTATAATTATTGATTTGCTTAGACTGGTAAAATATATATTTTAAGAGTAGAATTTTTACTGTTTCAAATGTTAAATTCTCCGACTGTGAGACCTTCCCCTTCTTCTCATAGTATATACTATATATTGAAACGGCAATTTTTACTATCTGAAACTGTAATTTTTTAAGATGAGAGAGTCATTATTTACTATAATGACAACTACTAATCACATTTTCGATATTAAATTGTAAATTGTGGCTTTTACACTTTCTAGATTAAGTTTTGTAATATATTTATATTTGTGCCACCCCGATGTCCGCTGTACTGTTTGAAACTATAAAAAATAACCAGAATCCGAGTGAATTTTACAGTTTATTTTTTTCCGTGGGCAGATAGATAGATAAAAACTTTATTTGGCTCTGGAACCCAAGCTCCCTCAAAGCCATCAATATTTAAATTACATTGGTTTACATAGGTTACAAGATTACTTAACTAATTAAAGGTTTACAATTAGATTTAATTTAAAATGTTATAAAATCCAAATAGATTATTTAATACAAACAAATAATTTAATTTAAAGTCATAATAATTCTACAAGAAAAAATATTTAAATAAGATCAAAAATAAAGATTGCAATTGTTAATTGTCATGTTCAGATAGTTAACTAACCCCTGAAAATAGACTCGGACAATTCTTCAGCCAGACAGTTAGCCAAGATTATTTGTCCAGACTGGCGACAGACTTGGACAAGATTTTAAAACAGAATCTCGAGCAATACTTAAACGAGTTTAGTGACAAGTTTGTAGCTAAAAATTTGTCCAGATTGATGGTAAAGAAGTTTGACCCAGGCTTACGCGAGAAACGAAAAAGACTAACAATCCGCATTCTTATTATACTGAAATAAAAAGTGATGGTGGAGAGCTTCACCATTTCTAGACGAATTTTGGCCCCAGTCTTGCTGAAAATTCTTGGTCAAATATCTGGAGCGATTCTTCGACGATTCTTGTAGAATAATCTACCGTAAGTTTCTTATTCAAGAATTGTAAAAATATGTATACAGATACTTTATCACGATACTTGAGTCAGACTCACTCAAGACTTGAAACAAATTACTAATAGGGTTAATCTGTCCTGTTAGCCCCTTAGTGATATTGATCCGGGACAAGATTCTTGACTAGAGTACTTGACAAAGTTTTTTGTAAAGAATTAGACAACTTTTGAGCAAGGCAGTTAATCAAGATTCTGTTTCGAGACAGGAAACAGTATTTTTAGCAATACTTTGCGAAATTATCAAATGTTCATTTAGAATTCAACAAGATTCTTGGGCACGAATCTTGACCTACTCTTGCCTTGAGCGTTACTTATTTGAATTCTCGATTATAATCTGATCAACAAGTACAACTTATACGGTACATAAAATGACTCCGTTCAAGATTATTATTAAGCCCTAGCCAGATTTTGTATCATAAACTAAAAGTGACTACATTCTTTCTGAAGAGTATCTATAAGAAAATGCACGGTATACTAATCTAAGCTCAGTACAGCTAAGAACTTAGTAAACTTGAACGAGGTCAAAAAAAAACCCCTACTTTTAGACTTATCCAAAAATCTTGTTGAAGTACCTGCAGCAATTCTTCCATAATTCTTGAGTAAGAATCTGTCGACAGCATCACGCATTAGAATTGTTGAAATTTCGATGCTGTTATTTGATCAATGATCTTGCGCCAGATTTGCTAAGGTCTAGTAACAATTCTGGTTCAAGATTCTTTTGAAAGATTCTTGCTGGATAATTGTCGAAGAATTGCTGCAGAGAGTGAATCTTGGTAAACTGCTTTGATCAAGAATTGTCCAAATTTTAAACAAAATGATGTTCAAGTATTTTGCTAAAGAATTTTGTCGAAATCCAATACTACTCCAATAGTGGAATATTACTCCAATTACTACCATAAGGTAGAAATTACTACCCTAGTAGCAATTTGGTAAAAGCCTTGTGCCAGCATGGATCAAGATACTTTAAAAAGATTTTAGATCAAGAATTGGTCCAGATTCTTGACCAAGATTATTGATCAAGACTTGAGCCAGACTGTAGTCAGAATTTGTCAACAATTCGACCAGAAATCTGGGGCCATCTATTGCTAAAGTTTGGGACTATCCTATAGAGTAGAAGTTCTCATTCTATTAAAAAATATTATACTATTTCTTGCGATAATTCAACTTTTTACATATCGTAGCAAGCTAAATTAATTTTTTAAACTTGTTGACTAGACTATAAGTGAAAACCACTGCAATACTATACTTTTTACACTCAAGTGAAAAGGAGAGAAATAGGTGCGCGCTCGTCATTTTTTGCGTTTCTCGCGCAAGTCTATTTCAGGACTCTGGACCAAGAATCTAGTCACATTCTAGACAGACTGTCTCAAGTCTGCCGCCAGTCTGGATAAACAATCTTGATCAAGTGTCTTAGTCGAGAATTGTCCAATTCTTTACAAAGTGCTTCTCTAAGTATATTGCCGAAGAATCTTGCCCAATTCCATAGCTACTAGGGTAAGCTAAACAAATAATCTTTCATTGAAGAACCTTACCTTTGCCGGGATACCGCCTGGCGATTGAAATCAGCCACCTAATCTTTAATATATCCAATTGCAATAAAGCGAGTAATGACGTCAATAGTTTCGAACTTTTGATATCCAGGAAGTCTGCAACATGGTGGCCAAAGCGACCAACGAACCCCACGCGAGCCCGGTGAAGCTAAAGAAATCAATGAGCAAGGACGTTTACGAGCCCTGGGAGATGACTGAGCGCGAAAAGGAGATCGCCACCAAGTACATCAAACTGATCCAGGGCAGGATTCCCAGCAAGGAGCCAATTGTCCTGAGTGACGTGTCTCCTGGAGAAGACACTGCGACCGACATGTCAGCTTCGATGATGTCCTCGGTGATGTCTTCTTCATCCCAAGAGTCAGTAACACATTTGTCTAATAGCTTCGAGATCCAGGTAACACTTGTATGCCTGTAAACGCTTACTAGCGGTTGTCCACGTCACCTTCATCAATTGACGCTTGTTGCTTGATGCGATGCTAGTCATTAATTACAATCCGCGGCTTGCATAATTGAAATAGTTTATTTTGTTTCTGTTTTATTATTTTAACATGAAGGATAACCGCATTAGGTAACGTTTTACGGGTAAAAAACGAGTGTTACTTACAGCCAGCCGGGATTATTGTTCGACGTTCTAAGTCCTGCATATTTAGGTTGAGTTCTCCTGAGCGAGCGAGACTTCACGAGCTACAGGAGAGCATGATGGCCGGAGAATCTGGCCAATCTTCTCTGGCACCGGCTCCATTGGGTTCAACTTCCCCATTGAAGGAGAGCTTGGTACTATACGTTCCCGAGGTCGAGGAGATTCGCATTAGCCCGGTGATCGCCCGCAAAGGGTACCTCAATGTCCTGGAGCACAAAACCAATGGATGGAAGAAGCGATGGGTGGTAAGTGTTTTATGTTATTTTCATTGAATTTTTGTGGTTCTATAACAATTCAACCGATGACATTTCAACCGCGACACTTAAACCGCAACAGTTCAACTGCGGACATTTCAACCGGATGAGAGTTCATCCTGACAATTCAACCCCACGATAAATGATCCATGATTAATTCTCGGATAATTTTACAGCATTGTGTCCTTTTACCGTGGATTTTGTGTGTATTTATTCGATTGTAACGCGGGTGGTTAGCTCTGTCCAATTGGTCACCCCTTTCCTCTTTAAAAAGGGCGCCACTGGAATTTTAGAGACGGTGTCCTAGAAACCGGCAAGCATGAGAGGGAAAGACAAAGTCGTGAGAAGTTTGAGAGGGCTGTAAATATCAACAATATTCTCCTTAAAACTAACTTAACTGTGAGAACCTCTCACTTACAGCTTAAGTTTCGCGGTTGAAATGTTGTCGGTTGACTAGTCGCAGCACCATTTCTGTTTAGAACTTCAATTTATTGGTTGAATCTTATACAGGCTGTTCGCAGACCGTATGTTTTCATATTCAGAGAAGAAAAAGACCCAGTTGAAAGGGCACTGATCAATTTAGCTACGGCACAAGTTGAATACTCCGAAGATCAACTTGCTATGGTTAAAGTACCTAATACATTCAGGTATGTTGTTTTTGTAGATATTTACATGATTTATGAATTATTTGCTTTAATAAATTTTAATAAAGGCGGGGAACTGTTAAGGGTCTGAGTTTCGTTATTGATTAGTTATTGACGGCTCACAGAACGCTGTGATCTCAAATACATGTGACACTAGCTTTAAGTGGATTAGATACTAGTAGGACCTAAAAGAAATTGTAAAGAAGAGAGAGAGTTTATCTTTTTTTTTTATAAAAGCGTTAATTTATCTTTATAGTCTGATTGACGCTACCGGGTGGGATAAGACGAAATTTACGATTTCTTCGAGATAAATTCCAACTAAAATTCATAGTATACTTATAGAAGATATAAAAAAAACACTGGTACAAAGAAAAATAACCACAAACAGATTAAAAACACCCCAGAATCAATTAATTAAGATTTCGTACAAAATAACTATTTTGAAGACCCACTACGTTAATTTCTCAAAAATTAATGAGCTTGTAAACACTGTAACTTTTTAAAAATCCTATTTTTTACTTTTATTTTTTTTTAAATCTTTTCGTATGATCACTGCGGAGAATCCTTTTGAAAATCTTAGCTCAATATTGTTTTGTTCAATTATAATAAATATATTTCTTCCGGCAGTAAGACCCAACCTTCTACCCTTGGATCAGCCGTGTTTGTTTTTTTAAGCATAAATTTATTTAACGAGTGAGTACAGCTGAGATTATACTTGGACTATTGGATTCTCGAGTGTTGTTCGAAATGACCAGAAGGTGGCGCGGTAGTACACTTCTATCGGAATGTACAGTTTCTCTCAAGCGAGGCGGGCTGTTCAAAACTAGACTTTAAAAACTATAAATTTAAAAAATTCTATTTGTTATGTACTTAGACCCTTAAAAATTTCTTTAACGTTAATAAATTTATTTTTGAGCAAGGCCTCGTGACGTTGTTAAAATTATTTGGCAACGCAGGTAAGCTCAAAGATTCGGGGACTAGACTAGACAGACGAACGAACGAGACTCTTGTAAGGGGGGATAAGTGTTATGGTTCAAACAGGTCTTACGGCTGTACCTCCCCGCATGGGCCCCGCTGGTAACTGGTCAGGTTGTCATTATATTACCGATCAGGCTAACGCAGTCGTTGAATGGGTTGATACAGTTAACTGAGTACGAGGACAGATTGACATTAAATTCAACTCAATTCACATCTGCCCTATGATAGCGTAAATGCTTGAGAGCAGGGTTTTTCCTTGCCAGCAAACTTGGCTGTGTATTTCTTATGTGAGGGTAGGATAGATATACGTGCGTGTATAGCTCTTTTGAGCCCAGGAAGCGGCCTCTTCGGAGGTAGGCGAAAGCCTCGCCATATATTCCTCGTTAATAAATTTAATGTTAATTCCCTATTAAATTTTAACTCTCAAAATTCATCTAAATTATTGATACTTTCTTGGACTGCATAGAAGGTCTAATTTACCTTTTAATTGCCTGAAAATTGAATTATAGAGGTTTTCATAAAAAATTAATGTTTTTAAATTCAAACTTTGTAGAATTAAATGAAACATGGGAAGAAAAATTAAAGCGAACAGAATAATAAATTTAATGTTAATTCTCTATTAAAATTTAAATTCTAACCTTCCTAAATACTTTTTTAGCGTTGTAACAAAACATCGCGGTTACTTACTGCAAACATTGGGCGACAAAGAAGTGTACGATTGGCTGTACGCAATAAACCCTCTTTTAGCCGGACAAATAAGGTCTAAGTTAGCACGAAAACTACCAATAATCAATAATCCCGCAATCAATTTATCAACTTCATTAATAACGTCATCTCTAACCTCAACAACAACCACCTCCACGACATCTATTTCAGCGTCAACGGATAATCAAGGACATACTAATAATAAGTGAGTCACGGATATTATTAATCAGTACTTACTTATGGTCACTAATAAATCCAAGGATTTAATTAATAAACATAAATTTTTTTTTATCCAACCTACTGACGACTGTAGATTTCGACTAACCATCTTTTTTGACTAATTTTTTAAAGTATAAATATATACATTATTAATTATAAATTATAAATTATTAAGGGCCAGTTTTTCAATCGGGGATAAAATTTGATTCGAGATAAAAGTACTGGCAATATATTAAAAAAAAAATAAATAATTCAGTGATGTGATATTGCTTTCAATTAGTTTTCCATGAATTTGGTCATTCATTCGAATAAAAATAAATAAATATATCATGAAATAATAATAACCTCTTATTGTGTCAACTAAATTAATTAACACAATTATAAATTAATAATAGATATGTCAAACGCAAGAAGCACACCCAATTAAGTATTCCATTGAAAAATAAAATGTCCTCGATGATATGATTATAAATACGATGAACTATCAGCATCATTCCCCTTAATATGAATATGAATAAAAAATGTATGAATTTAATTCAAAAGAGCTAAAACAATGCAATGAGGGTAATTCTTAAGGTAAATAAATATACACTGATAATAAATATGCTGAATACTTTAGGTTTTATGTCCTTTGAAGAAAGATTAAACTTAAATAAATGTATATTGATTTATAAAATGATTAATAAGTTAGCGCCTGAATATTTAAATACCGAAATTCATAAATGTAGTCATAATTATAATACAAGACAGAAAGATAATTTAGTTTTATTAAAGAAAAGAACAAAGACAGCAGAGAAAACTCTAGGTTACAATGGTTTTAATCTATTTAATAAATTGACTAATGACACTAAGAATTCTAACACTTTAGAGTTATTTAAAAGAAATCTTAGAAAAGATATTAAACTATATATGATTTAATTGAAATTATATTATGTTAAAACAAATTGTATATTTACATTCTGTAAAATTTTAAAGTAGCTTTTGAGCTAGTAAATAAACTATATATATTATTTCCTTCACGGTTTTGGAAATGCCGGAAATATTCGATATTTATACGATATAAATGCTGTATTTTTACCGTAATACTTCGGTTATTTTAGCCAGTTTTTTTGCCGAATTATTACAAAAAAATTACGAAATAAATTCAGAATATTTACGGCAATACAATAGGAAAATTACGGTAAATGTACCGCATATTTACTATAAACTTGCGGCACTGTTGCAGCAAAAAATCGGAAAAGAAGATCCCTACTATTATATTTTACCGGTAAAATACCAAAATTATGCTACTTTTTTGTTATTATTATTTTTCTTTTAACCCAAACCAGGGCTCGAACCCGGATCATTTGGTTACACTTCAAAGACTCTACCAGTTAGGCTATCTGAGACATTATTTGTAACTACTTGTTTAGTCACCTATAATAAGATCCACCGAGTAATAAACACCACCGTCCGTCTTACGGTAAAGAGCATTATACATTTAATTATATCAGTATAAACGTGGCAAAATTTCAGTATATCTTCGGTATTTTTACCGTAGAAATACGATTTTACTATTGTAAAATTATAGATTTTTTACGGTAAAAGTTCTAGAGTTTTACGGTAATTTCATCGTATTATTCCGGAACTTTGCAGCAAAAATACGGTAGAAATGCTGTATAACTATAGTAAAAAAAATTGGCCAATATGACCACAGAAATACCGTATTATTTCAGAATTATAACGGTAAATTTATAGTAAATGCATTAATACCGAAAATTTACAGTGTTTCCAACATCGCGTGGGTTATTATTATCCGAATCATCGTCGGAAGATCCTAATATAAAATTGAGATGAAATGTATGTGGCATCAAACTATTCGTAACGTGATTGGTTGAATATATCATAAGCATGAAAATATATGCAAATGCTACAGTCAGGCGCGCGCTTGCGCGCGCAAATTCAAATTCTAGTAAAACAAAATTAACAATGTTCTCCATAAACTATGATAATAAATTCCTTACAATATACTTCTATTGCAAAAGAAGAAATAATTATAATAATATTATTTTATTTAGTTACAATTAGCAAGTTGTCACAGTTTGAGGTTAATATTTCTATAAGAAGTGGCTAAAATGTTTATTTATTTTAATTCAAAATAAGTGACTGAATTCAGGGAGAACTACTCGTAGGCAATATCAATGTGCTGAATTATTTATTTTTTTATTATATTGGCAGTACTTTTATCTCGGATTGAAAAACTAACCCTAACTCTCCGAACGTTTTGATAAAAAGCGTTTTCTTCGGACGAGTAACATAAACATAACCTATATAAATCTTAAAATTTTATTGGATGGATAAAAATAACGCAATAAAAGTGTAAAAATATCTAATCAATTGGATGAAGAAATAAAAAAAAAAACTTTTTTTTTTAATTTATTATAAATAATTAAAAAAAAAAACAAGAGTTTTTTATTGTAGTTGTTATGTAGTAAATATGTCAATTTATTTGTTTGTTAGTTGATTACATAGATGATTATTTATGTTGATAAATTTAAGATAAGGAATAATTTGTTTTTATCCATTTTGTGTATAAATAATTTTTTATTGTCATTATTATTATTATTTTATTATTTTTTTGTTATTTTGTAACTGGCAACAAAACAATTTTGTTTGTTGCAGTACTGATACATATTAATCGTGACATAATTGCTGGAAATGAACAGAAAAAAAATTAATATATAAAACACGACATATACAGTGATATTTATGAAAAAATAACAAATTATTATTATATGATATTATTATTATTATTAATTTTGAAATTAACAATGAAGAGATCGAGGCTTTTTAAAATGTCAGATCGCATATAGTCTAGAGTTGTATATACTAAAAAATATTTAATAAATTATAATTAACTGAAAAATTAATTATTAATATTATGAACAAGTAAAAATTGATAAATTAAAATGGTAAAAAAAAAAGTGACAAGACAACCACAACAACAACTATGTTAAGACGATTATTACAAAAATAATAATTGAATAGATTTTAAGATTAAAGAAAATAAGCACGCTTTTTTGTTATTTTTTGTTAGGAGTAATAATAATTAATAATTAAATTTTTATGGGTTCAGGTTTCAGTTAGAAGTTCCTTTGTTTGGGTCCTGATTGAGGTTAAGTAGGGAACGGTTGTTTTTAGAACCTTTAATTAGGTTAGAAAAGTAAAGATTGCTTTTGAAGAAATTTTAATATAAAACAATAATTAATTACATTAATAAATGTTAATTAATTGTATTCTATACTTAAATTAGAATTATAAGTGATTGCATTGTAATCTTGTATCAGAACAATAATTAACTGCGCTAAAATTTTTAATAATTCATTGTTCTGCAATACTGAAAAATTTTGAGGTTAAATAGAGTGTAATTTTCATAAAAGTATTGATTAATTTCATTGTAACCTTAAATTTTAATAATTGATCGTATTGTAACCTCAAAAAGAACAATGGTCATAAATTGTGATGAAATTTTAAAAATATTATCAATTAATTGAATCTGATCTTTACATTTGATTGAAAATTTATTAACTTATAGAACAATTATTTTTTATAAAATAATTTTATATGCGAACAATAATTTATTGTATCATAACCTCAAAAAGAACAATGATACATTTTTTTGTTACTTTAAAAACAACAATGATTAATTAGATTAATAAATGTTAATTAATTGTATTCTGAGCTTAAATTAGATTTATAATTGATTGCATTGTAATCATATCAGAACAATAATTAACTGCGATAAAATTTTTAATGATTCATTTTTCTGCAATACTGAAAAATTTTGAGGTTAAATAGAGTGTAATTTTCATGAAAGTATTGATTAATTGCATTGTAACCTTAAATTTTAATAATTGATCGTATTGTAACCTCAAAAAGAACAATGGTCATAAATTGTAATGAAATTTTAAAAATATCAATTAATTAAATCTGATCTTTACTTTTGATTGAAAATTTATTAACTTATAGAACAATTATTTTTTATGAAATAATTTTATATGCGAACAATAATTAATGTATCATAACCTCAAAAAGAACAATGATAAATTTTTTTGTTTCTTTAAAAACAACAATAATTATAATTGTTTTATAATTATATTGAATTATTAATTATTAATTACAATGTAATTAATGTTAAAAAAAATAATTTGTATTGAAGCTTCAATTGTTCGAATATTTAACATTGTTCCAAAAGAGGTTATGGTCACTATACACCGAACGCTAACCTACTTAACCAAACAATGAATGCAAAAAGGAAAAAACCTGAGATTTTTTAATTAATAATTATTATTATTATCATTATGGATTATGGTATTAATTAAAAGCTGAATTTAATTATTAATAAAGGACATTCAGTAATTGATTCTAGTCATTAAAAGTATATAATTAAGGACTGCAAAAACTATTTAAATAAAATGATGATAAACATAAACTAAATAAATAAAATTACTTTGAAACATTCCAGCGACAAAATGAAACTAATAAATAAATTGTTTATTAATTAATCAGTTGATAACTGTGTTAAGTAATTCAAACAAATTTGTCTCTGCTTGCTAATTATTGTTGTAGTTTAATAATTATATTTTTATGTTAAATTATATTTATTAACAATAAATAAATTGTATAATTACAATAAACATTATCTAATTGTTTTTATTTATTTTATATTAACCTCAATTATTATTAATAATTAATTCATGGTTAACGCATATATATTTTTTTTAGTTGACGATTTTATAATTTATTTTTTAATTTTTATCATTGCATTAGAGTATTAGAAGTTTAGTTTTACTTTGTTAAATATTATCGAACTAATTATTAATATTTGACAATAGATAAAAAAAATATACATGTAATTACGTTTAAAGTAAAAGACGAACAGATAAAGTAAATATTTTTATTTTGCTCGATAGCAACGCCATTGTTTAACCCTAAAAAAGTAATACAAGATTTTGTATCAATTGTTAAAGAATTCTAAAATTATATTTCAAAAGAGAAAAAAATTTTGTTTCTTCAAGAACATGTAAGACAGGGAATATTTAAATTTTTAACATGATACTAGGACGATTTTTGACCAAGTAATTATTGAATAAAAAATCATTAAACTTGTCGAATTCCGGTTAATTTTTGTAGTTTCAAACAGTACAGCGGACATAGAGATGGCACAAATGTAATATTACAAAACTTAATGTAGAAAGTGTAAAAGCCACAATTTATAATTTAATATCGAAAATGTGATTAGTAGCCCTGATTAAAAAAACGAATTAAAAAGTATTGAAAATAACGAAATTTGAATTTTTTTCAATACTTCTAAATATTTTGAATACTTTTCAATCCCTCCTCTTATGGAGAATTAACATTGACAATTGTTTTGAATACTTTTTTTTAATCAGGGAGCTGTCACTATAGTACATAACGACTCTTTCATCTTAAAAAATTACAGTTTCAAACAGTAAAAATTTCCGTTTTAATATATGGGTGATTCTCTGTAAAGACGTCTAAAATCTGTACAAAATTGTCCGACCAAATTATTTTTGATTTTATTAGAAAAAAAATTAGGAAAACGGTTGACCCTGAAGGCCATCCCTGCAACTTCCCGCCAATTCTATACCTAAACGCTTGAAATTGTACTTATGACGTTTTTGAGCTCTTCGAGCTCATAAATATAATTTTTATATTATTTTGAGCTCTCTGAGCTCAAAAAAATAGCTTTTGTATGCTTTTGAGCTCCTTGAGCTCAAAAGTTTGATAGAAGTTTAAGAAAACACTATTTTTTAAATTTTCAAATCGCAATAACTTTTGAATGAATGAACCGATTTTCACGCGGTTGGTGGCATTCGACGCAGTTTTTTAAGTTTCATGAAGAATCTTCAAGTTTAAATTTATAGAGCGAAAAATTCCGGAGTAATTCCGAAAAAACACTTTTTTCGTTTTTTTTTCGTCAACGACAACTCACGAACAAATCAACCGATTTTGACCGGACTGGCGGCGATCGACGTGATTTTTTGATGTTAAGGGCTGATTAGTTTTTAGAATTTATCGGTAGAGCCGTTTAAAAGTTATTCCAAAAAAACCACTTTTGAAAAAATTTTTTTTGTAGTTTTTTTGCGATTTCTCAAAATTAACTGGTCCGAATCATTCTAAAGTATATTCAAAATCTAAGTTCGGTCAAGCCCTTTCGAATAGCACCAACCGCGATCAAATCGGTCAAGCCGTTCAAAAGTTATGAGAGGTTTACATACACACATACACACAAACATACATACATACATACATACATACATACATACAGACATAGTGAAAACCTCGCGGGAGTAGTCAGGGAAACTTCCTAGGACCTCAAAACGTCGAGATCTGATGAAAACTCGATTTTCAAAAAACGAGGTAAAACCAATAACTTCCCGATTTTTGAAAATCTTCGATTTTCTTAGCGAGAAGTTAAAAATTAACAAGGGCTAGAAAACTATCAGCTTAATCACAATAAATAAACAGCCAAATTAATTTTTGTTTTTTCGAAATTTGTGTGTCTTTTGCCATATAACATGACAGGGGACTGTTTGCCAGGGGACTGTTTTTTTTTATCAAATTGAGAAAAATCAAGCAAACTATTTCAATGCATTCAACTTTTCAAGTTCTCAATGAATGTTTACAATAATTAGAATAATACTAAGACTTATGGATCCAATTTTATAAATAAATTATAAATAAAAATAGTTGCCAGGGGACTGAGTTTTGAAGTAGCCCAGACACATATTTCCAGCACAAACAGTGCTTTGATACTAAATAAAATGGCGATAAAGCGCTAACAGCCCTATGGTTATTAACTCAAGGTTAGTTAGATCCTTATAAACCTTACAAAAGGTAAAATAACACGCTGGATTTTTTTTTTGGCTTTGAACTTCTGGCAGGGGACTGTTCTTAAAATGCCTGGGACAAACTTTGGTTTAATGAATTTAATGAAACAAATTAATTTTCGGTACTTTTTATTGAAGAAGATTGTTAGTTAACTGAATAAGTTTATAAACATTATGTACCAAATTATATATTATTGACGAATAACTTAAAATTCAATCTTAAAGTTTTAATTTTGGGAAAGGGACAGCCCAGGGGACTGATATTTCGGTGGTTTACGAATTTATAGCAAAAAAACCAAAATTTATTTCATTTTAGTTTTCAATGCTCCAAATAGAAATGTTTTTTACTTTCGTAATAAATTTTTTTAGTAACAAAATAACAATTTTTCTAATAAAAAAATGCCTGGGACAGCGAAAAACATCCTTACAGAGAATCACTCATATAGTATATACTATGAGAAGAAGGAGAAGGTCTCACACTCGGAGAATTTAACATTTGAAACAGTAAAAATTCTACTCTTAAAATATATATTTTACCAGTCCAAGCAAATCAATAATTATAGTTTGATTTTTAAGTGCGTTGCGTTTAAAATTTACCATTTTACTTTGTAAATATTGACGTTGCTTGTATAGAAATTGAGTAACTGTAGTTTATATTTTTTACATATCATGCGATCATTTTTTAGGTACGAAATGATAAATATCAAAGTCAAAATTCTTAATTATTATACTTTAACATTTTCGACATTCACATAGCGAATATTACTGTTTGAAATAGTACACTGATAGAAGGATTTATTTGTATTAAAAAAATATTTGTTAATAGTTAACAAATCATTTATTAGAGACCATTTTTTAGTATCAAACAAATATTTCTTAGTATTTAAAATGATTTGTTTGTATTTAATAAATCAGATATTCATTTATTAAATATTAATAAATCTTTTTAAATACTAAGAAATATTTGTTAAGGACTAAAAAGTGGTCTCTAATAAATGATTTGTTAAATATTAACAAATATTTTTAACTATAAACAAATCCTTCTATCAGTGTATTTTCTTCCATGTAAATAATAAATTGTAGCATTTATATGATAAATATCCCGAGTCAGAATAATGGACCTACATAAGCCTACATGAACCTACATGAGCCTACAGGATAATTTTTAATTGTTTTGATCGATATTTTTATCTTTAATTGTTTTGATTGATCAATATAACCTCGCAAAATATACTTATAGCAATATTAAATAGTACAATACAAATAAATTTAAATAGTAACTAAAAATTTATTGATAAAAAAACTTAAAAATTCAATTTATAAATTGAATAATATCGATCAAAACAATTGAAAATTATTCTGTAGGCTCATGTAGGTTCATGTAGGCTCATATAGGTTCATTATTCTGACTCGGGATCATAAAGTGATTGTTAAAATCACGATTTTACTGTTTGAAATGGTAATTTTTTCCAGTTGGTCATGACTTATTATAAATCGACTATTATTTATTACAGTTTACGTTTTTCCGTGTACACGGATTATTAATCGCCATTTTGTCTACCATGCATCCTAAATTATTTTCTCTTCAAAATTAATATTCAGAGTACTCTTAATAATTCGCTTAAAATTTTATACAATATTTTTTAAAATAATTGCTTCAAGGAAAAAAGAACTACCGCAAAATCGGTCTAACCTTGTTTTCCTTTAGCCTATATTATCTAGTATACTTGATAAACCGGTGAATAATGGCCGCGAATATTCCCAACGATAACAAAATGGACGATAATTATAAGTAATAAGTTTTTGATGACGCAAGTCAATTTAAACAAACTTGTTACTTAAATGTTAAGGTCATCCTGAGGAAAATTCGTAATCATTATCCACGTATGTACTTTTGCAATTGTTAGTATTATTATTATTATTATTACTATTATTATTATTATGCTTAGTAATTACAAACTATAAGCACGGTAAGTCTTTATAAAGATCAGACAACTACTTTTGCCAGCATTGCTTCCCAGTTTTTCTTCACCTACTTTTCTACGACCCATAAAAAATGTCTCGTTACAATTTCTTCTTATTCGCTGCCGCTTTAATGGCATGTGTCTACATTAGCAATGCAAACCGTAAGTTAATAAAAAAATTATTCAATTATTTAGTTAATTAATTAATTAATTAGACAGTTCTTTTATATTCTTCTAAATAATTTTATTTGTACTAAAGAAAAAACTTATTTAAATCCTCACAAAGAAAAAAAAATTTATTTGAACCAATTAAATAATTTTGAAGAATTTAAATTTCTTGATTTGAGTAGAAAAATTCTTAGTTTAAGAATTTTTTTTGATTTAAGTAAATTTTACTTGATTCAAGAAATTTTTAATCTTGATTCAAAACAATGAAATTTGTCAAAATTATTTTTTTGGTTCAAGAATTTTTTCTTCATTCAAATTATTTTTTTTTTCTGTGCAGCTGTGAAACGTCAAGCGAAAATGGGTTCAAGTCCTATGGATTCAGATTCTTTAGGATCAAATTCTTCTGGGTCAGACTCATCAGCTCCACCACCAAGTTCAGGGTCAGAATCTTCTTCATCAGATTCAGGATCAGGTTCTTCAGGATCAGGATCTTCAGGATCAAGTTCATTCACTACTGGCGGGTTATTCGCAACTCTAGCAAGATTTATTGCAAAACTTCCAGTTGCTGGTGGTATAGCTTCTACGATAACCGACCCCATTTTGATTAATCTTGGAAAATTCTTAGGATAATTTAATCATTTTTCATTAAACTTTTTTTTCAACGTCTTAATTTTATTTATAAATTTTTATTATGCATTTTTAATCATAATATTTAATATCATTGGTCTTGAAAATGTGAATGTTTATTATTGTAATTGGAATTTTAATAAATTAATAAAAATTTTGGAAAATCGAAAAGTACACGCCTCAAAACGCTCATTCATTTTTTAAGCAAAAAACAAATTATGTAATTGATTTTTAAAAGAAAAAAAAATAATTAAGTTGTTTCTTATAGAGTATTTTCTATTTTTTTTAATATTGCCCTCGCGGTTTTGAGAATGCCGTAAAAATACCGTAATTTTTCGGCATTTATGCTCATGCCGTATATTTACCGTTATAATTCGGTAATAATGCGGTTAAACTATAGTTGTTTTGGCCAGTTTTTATACTGTAGTTATCCAGTATATATACTGCACTTATGCTGTACAGTTACCAAAAATCCACAGATTCGGTAGAATCTGGCGCCAAGTTCCGTTCAAATCCGTTGTAAACGGAGCGCCAGACTACCGACTGTGTTTACTGTAAGCAGAACGGTTTTTTGAGGCTGCGAAATTTTATTTAATTCTACGGTACTTTTTTTATCCAATTTGTTTATCATAACAGTAATTCTTAAATTTTAATTCTTAAATACTTGAAATTATTAAATTTTATCAGCACATACTATAGCTCGCTCACAAATTTCGATCCTGACTTTTTTTTTATGGAGAAAGGTCAGCGCCACAGACTAGATAAAATAAAAATGTGTAGTAATCCTCCTATAGATAAGCAACTACAGTTAAAAAAAGTAATTCACAGCTTACATTTACGGCCGCCAGAGTGCACTGGAATTACATCTACATAAACTGTAGCTTCAAGGGGATAGTTTGCAGTAAAAAATGCAGTCAACACGAGATTTAAGTTGGTACCGATTGTAAATTTTCATTATAATTACAAAAAATACTAAAATCCGAACAAAAACAGTTTCACTGTAAAAAAGTCGCGCCAAGTCCACGTTCATAAGACTATTAGGAAAAAAAAATTTTTTTTTCCTAATAGTCTTATGAACGTGGACTTGGCGCGACTTTTTTACAGTGAAACTGTTTTTGTTCGGATATACTATACAATTACCGCATTAATGCCCAAATTTCACCCAAAAAATTCCAAATAATTACCGTAACAATACAGTAATTTTGCCGAATATTTTCTGACATAATGGACAATTATTAAAGATTTAGTTTTATTTTTAGTTCACTTCTATGTTAGAAATGAATAAAATGAAAAATTTCAAGTTTTGCTTTTTATTCTCCATCGCTACTTTGCAACAACAAATACTGATTTTGAATAAAAAATATGTAGAATAGTATTTTTTAATTAGGTATTTAGCAGTAATTAATATAAAATAATACATATGTTAAGTAAATATATTCTAATTTTAATTTCAATTTTTAATTTCTCACTTAGAAAATTGCAAATTTTCTAAAATCGAAAAGTTATATTGTTTCACATATATAATTATATTATTTAATTTTAAATATGCTTATCGTAAGATGGACGGTGTTGCTTAATGTATATAGAATAAGCAAAAAAACAATATGGTATAGACCGGCTAGCTCAAATGGTAGAGTAGCCGACATGTCCCCAGGAGGTTCTGGGTTCGAATCCCAGTCCGAGCGTTATTTAATTTGACACCATTTTTTAAATATGGTTTTAATACAATCATTTTACCGCCTTATTACCGTAAATATGCCGCATTTTCAGCGTAAATATTCTAAATTTTTAGCGTAAATGTATCGCATTCTTACGGTAAATGTTCCGTAATTTTTCGATAAAAAAACTGACCAAAACAACCAAAAAAATGCTGAAAAAATACCGCATTAATACTGTATAATTGCGACATTTTTTCGGCATTTACAAAACCGCTAGGGTGATACTCGTTTTTCTTGTCATATGCGCAAGCAGTCTAAAAAAATTTAGCTTGATTAAAAGGCGTCATAGTTTTCACGTGAGAAAAATGAGAAAAGTTCTTTCGTTTTTGTACATGTGTATCATAGTAAATTTTAATAAAATTTATTTTTAAAAAATACGTAAACTAGGCTACTGATATGAAATACGGCAAGAGTTTATCGAATTTTAGAACTAATAAAAAAAATCCGGTCTCGATTGACGAGTCGGGAGTAAAGCACTACCTCACGCGCTTCGCGCTATGAGGCGTGCAATAAATTATATTTAATATCCTAGACTAATATTTACTATTAAATTATTTATTCATTTAAATTTGATAATTTCTTTCGCTTTTACGGTCCTATACAGGAAAAAAAATTAATTTGAATCAAGTAAATAATTTTTAAAAACTTGATCTTTTTGATTTGAGCAGAAAAATTCTTGAACTAAAAATTATTTTCTTAGTTCAAGAATATTTCTCTTAATTCAAGTTAATTTTTTTTAGTGTATAAGTTTTTGGTAAAAATAATTGTCAATAATCGGGACAATAATCAGATAAAATATTTCAATAAAACAAGAAATTCATCACGAAAATGAAATACTTAATGTTTAAGGTTAAAATCCGTCAGTATTACGCGAGTATTTTTCTGATGGAATTTTCTCCACTTAAATTGATTAATTGATAATTATCAAGATTATAATATTTTAGTAAATGAGCAGGAATGAACATATTAATTTTCAGCATTTTTTATAATTTTATATTTAGTAATTTAAAATCATGGTTCTAATTTTGATCAACGTCTTAAAAAATATTGTTGCTAAATTTGATCATTGATCTCTAATACCAATTTTATTAAATATTGTATAACTATTTCCAGTGTGTTTAACCCGTAGGCTTTATTACCCGAACCACAGTAAAATAAGGCATATTCGTAAGGTTTTTGAAAAAATTCAATTTTGGGTTTGTTTATGGTGAAAATTACCATTACTTCATTATATTTTATGGCTAATGTATTTAAATAAAGATTAATGATACATTTCGATAGTTAAATACATTTTGGATTTCTTTCGAAATCTCCCTTAGCTAGGCCTTATTACCCGCTGGTACCTTACTATTTCTTACGTTACTGCCCTAGGTACGTAATATACTATTCCAGTTTTTTTTTTTGTGTATCGAACTTGAGAGCAGTCTTTCGCAAACCTATATACTAAAAAAATTTTCTTTAAAAATTAAGTGAAATAATTTTTAACTTTTTTTAACAAATTTTATAAAGTCTACTATAAAATAAATAAATTCTTTCGTAATTTTTATTTAAAAAAATGGTAATAAATAAAAGGGCGTTATTATATCCCACGATATCAATGAATTTAACGGTAATTTTTAAAGAAAATTTCCTTCCCTGTAAAAGATTGTTAAAAAGGAAGACCCACACAGAAAGAAAAATTTCTTGACTGGAGAGCAAAATTCTTGGCTCAAGAAAATTTTCGGGTGCCTGAAGGAAGACCGAAGTTGTGTTGGCCGAAGTAAAAATTTTTCTTTAAATTCTATTTTTGGTAGAAGTCATTTTTTCTTAATTCAAATTATCATAAATGCTTGATACAATAAATTTTTATATTCGATCAAGATTTTTAGATACTTTAGGGAAGCAGCGCCACTTACTTCAGCTAAGAAAAAAATTTTCTCACCTTGAGAAAATTTTTCTCTTGAATATTCCCGCATGAAAAAACTATATATGGCTGAACATATATGGAAAGTTATATGGGGAATATGTGATCATATATAGCGGCAAAATTATATATATGAAATAACAAATGTTTTGTTAATATAATGAAGATATATTTGATTCAATATAAGTTCAAATATATTAGTGCCGTATATTACTTAGTATATGTTATAAAATATACTATTATTATATAAAAATTACTTATATAAAAAACTATATAATAGATAAATATATTTTTCGTAAAATATATGTTGAGATAGATTATTACTGTATACTTTCATTTATAAAATTTCAATTATCTGGGAATATATATTATTTTATTATAAAATACCATACATAATACCAGATATTTATGATATGTTGAAATAGGTCAAAACGGAAAGATTAATAAAAAAAAAAAAAAAATTAATAGTTTGTCGTATATCTTAAGTTTCAAGAGCAACTTAGTCAATCGAGTTTACTGTCGAAGCAAATCTGAATTTCAGTAAATTAGTAACACATCACGAAATATTTTCTTTTTTTTTATAACTTTTTTTCAGAGAATTATTTGGCCTCAACATTCTATTGTAATTTTGGTACCAATGCCAATATTAAAATTATATTGAACATATAATTTTAAGTATATTTTAAATTATACTGAAAAATACATTGTTCTTATACTATTTATAATATAGTGTTGATTATAATATGTACGATATATTTAATCATATATAGCTGAAAATAAAATTGAAATATATGTTATGAGTATAACATCAATACATAATACTACATATATCATTATTGTATATATGAAACGGCAAAATTTTGCATATGGGTCCTTATATAATCACATATATTTTTATATATGTAAAATATAATTTTTTGTATATGATGAAGGATATATAGCTTTTTCATGCGGGTTTGATACCCATTTTATACACGGAAAAAAATTTCTGGGAAAATTTACTATACAACTATTGTAAAGCTGGACCATACTTTTATTACTATTAATTTTCAAATATTTTAGAAGAAAATTTACTATTTATTCATGAAATTTTACAATTTACGATTAGAAAAAATACGATATTACTATTGTAAAAAGTAAGAATTATAATTTCCAGTGCCGCCTCTGTATCTTTCCAATGGAACTATAACAAATTTTACAATAGTTGAATTGGAATGTTTCTCAATTAGTGTGAGCGATCGCCGTGCACAGCGCTAGACTCCGAGTTTATGTAAATGTTAAAGGGCATTTGTACTAGTTTACCTCGGATAGCGTAGAGGGAGAGTCTCTGGCTGCCAACAAAGAGTTCTGGGTTCGAATCCCGGATAGGATGGAAATTTCAATTTCTTTTTTCAGTTACTGTATGGGTACCAATTAGTCCAACCTCCTATCTCTTTCCCTCCCTAAAATTTCTTTTAAAAAAACCGACCGTCAATTTTTACAATAGTTGAATTGTAAAGTTTATAAACACATATTGTATAATTTGCTCTATATTATTCGACTTTTAAGATTCTTGCTAGCCTTGTTTGTTGGATAAAATTTACAATAGTAGATCGTAAAAATTACTAAATGAGAAGTATAGTCCACCGTTACTATTTAATTTAATAAAAATTACGATAGTGAAATAGTAAAAATTCTTTCAATTTTCTTTCCGTGTATTAATTTAGCGGGCAATTATACATATTGAATAAAAAAAAAATGATGAAATATTATTTGATCTTCCCATTTGACATGTTAATCACTAAAAATATTAATGAAAATTTACTTCTATCTTTATATTTAATTTTTTGGAGCAAGAGAGAAATTTTCTCAAGACAAGAAAATTAACTTCTATCAAGAACTAAATTTTTTGGAGCTCGAGGCTGAATTTTCTCAAAACAACAAGATTTTCTTGACTTAAATACATTTTCTTGGATCAAGATACGTATTTCTTAACGCAAGAGAATTAATTTTGTTAGAATAAGTGAAATTTCTTGTCAAACAAAAATTTTTTTTTCGTTCAAGAAAATAATTAGGAAGAAAAATATTTTCTTGGCTCAAGTGAACCTTTTTTTCTGTGCACCGCCCATCTTACGGCTTTAAACTACTTATATTATTTTTAGTCTTGTATTTATTATTTATGAATACTATCATATAATATTCGACAAGCCAAATAGCAAATTAAAAAAAATAATTCATAAGGACAAATGCAATAGTTAGTATATTATATTATATTAATATTAATGAATTACCTACTGAAAGAAATTCGAATAAAATATTATTTAAATAAACTTAAATATTAAATATCAAAAAAGTTCATAAACTTGCAATTTGTTCAAGGTAAACAACGAGTGGTTAAAGTTATCGCCCAAACAAGTAACGTTCCAATTACCTACCAATTATTTGTTTACGTAAATGTTAGAAAACATAGAACGTAGATAAATAGTGCTTATCTATTTCAATTTATTATAAACGTTGTCTAACAATATAACCGACTAAAATTTGCAACAACTTCAGTCTTTCTTCAGCTGTCTCTTCTACTTGTAACTAAAGCCGCTCATCGCATCCTCGAAAATGTTCAAAGACAGGCTTTTTACCTTCTTCATCTTGATGGCGTGCGTGTACGTCATCACCGCTCACGGTAAGTTACTTTTTCCCGTCAATAAATTATTTAATCCTATTTATTAAAATTAATTTATTACTTTCATTGCTCGAGAAGTTGTTAAGCGTGAAGATAGCGGTGAAAATAAAGGTACGATCAAAAAGGTAGACGACTTGCTGGTCGGTCTTCCTCTTCTTGGTTCACTTTTGGGATATCTTCTCAGCCCCATTTTGGTCAGACTTGACAAACTCCTGGGATAACTTCGCATTGCGTTTCTGTTGATATGAATTATATTTTTTTGCTTTTTCAATTTTCAATATTTACTATTTCCAATTTTTAACCATATGCTTATGTATATCTTCGTTTGTATACATATATTATCTTATCTTTATTGCTATTATCATTATGTTAACCATGTATATTACCATATATAACCTATATCCTATATCTTATAATGTTATGATCTATAAATAATAGGAGGGTACGTTACTTAATCTAATTGTTCAAACCACTTATCCAAGAAAATCGAGGCTTATTATTTTAAATAAATGTTATGCATATTATTGTTGTTCACTACCTTTGACACTACAGAGTATAAATAAAGAATCAGTAGAACTTGTAATAAATATCTTTTAATACTTCCACAAGAAATGTCCCATTATGATTTCATTTTTTCAGCAATGCAAACCGTAAGTTATTGTAAAAATGATTTAATTTAAAAAATAAATAATTATTATTGCCTTACTGCTAGCTTGCACCCAAAAAGCGCAGGTTCGAATCCTGCCGTCAGTTTTCTTCTATTCTTTGAAATAATTTGATTTTTCCTAAAAAAGAAACTTATTTAAATCCTTAGCTATATTTAATTTATAAATTTTTATTGTAATTTGTAAAAAATTTTGGTGTAAAAATAAACCCGCACTGAAAAAAAAGTTTTTTTCCACCCAAAATACTAAATATTTTTATTCAAGTTTTTTTATATCCAATATACGTTTCTTAATATAAAAAAACTGGTATTTTTTGTTTGTTTACATCATTGAAAAGTTGTGTTGATTTATAATTTATTGAAAAATTACCTAGCTGCATTACAATTGATATCATAATTTGGATGGATCGTTGGGTACGAAAAAAGTTGCTCAAATGCGATTTACGTAATTAAAAATTCAATTTTTCAACGATTTAAATAATAATTAATTTAATTTTTTACTTCCCGCTAAGAAAATTGAAAATTTTCAAAAATCGGGAAGTTATTGGTCTACCCCGTTTTGCGAAAATCGTTTTTTCATCAGATCTCGACGTTGTAAGGTCACAGGAAGCTTCTCTTCCCGCGATGGTGTCTGTGCGGCTGTATGTGTGTGTGTGTGTGTGTGTGTGTGTGTGTGCTTTTTTTTTCCTTAGGGGGGGGGGATCCTTTTTACGGATTCTAGGCATAGCTGTTTGGCCTGGATATGTGGCGACTCGACGCAGCGTCATACTAAAACTCGACGCTGACGCCCCTACCCACTAAACCCTAAACCCCTTTCTCTTCTATCCTCTGATCCCCCATGATACTGCCGTAAGGCATTTCTTCGTGGGGGGAGGAATTAGCTGCCGCTCTTCCTTCTGGTGGCTAAGATGTTATTTCTTCCTTCTAGATTCTGTCTTTCGCTCTTTTCCTCTCAGTGGATCGCAACTCGGTAAGCACTTTTGTAGCAAAAGTGCTTGTGGCGTTCCAGGCAGCTTCTGACGACAACATTGCTTCTACTATTGACTCTGGTTGGGTTCTCTTTTTCAGAATCTTCCCCAACTCATCGCGCTGTTGGTTGAAACGTGGACACACAAAGAAAACATGCTCCGCATCTTCATTGACCCCTGGACAGGACGGGCACTCTGGGGTATCATCGTGCTTAAAGCGGTGAAGATACTTCCGGTAACATCCGTGTCCTGATAACATCTGCGTTAAATAATAGTTGATCTCACCGTGACTCCGGCTGAACCACACATCAATCCGAGGTATGAGACGGTACGTCCACCGACCTTTCTCTGAAGCATTCCAGTCTTGTTGCCATCTTGCGATGCTGTGGGGCCGTTCTTCCCTTCTAAGTTCTTCAGGGCTCAGTGTGGTTGACCTTTTTCGTGTGTGTGTGTGTGTGTGTGTGTGTGTGTGTGTGTGTGTGTGTGTGTGTGTGTGTGTGTGTGTCTGTGTCTGTGTCTGTGTAAACCTCTTATAACTTTTGAATGGCTCGGCCGATCGGATCAAAATAGGTGGCGATTAAAAGAGTATCATTGCCATTAAATTTCGTGAAAATTTAAATTGATTCGGTTCTCTAGATTTTGAGAAATTTCAAAAATAATATTTTCAAAAAATCGTTTTTTTGGAATAACTTCTAAACAGCTTCACCGATCAATTCAAAAAACTACTCTGTTCTTAAATTTGAAAAACCACGTCGATTGCCATCAGTCCCGTCAAAATCGGTTGATTTGTTCAAGAGTTATCGAAAACGAAAAATTTTGAAAAAAAGTGTTTTTTTCACATAACTTCGACATTTCTCTTTTGATCGTTTTTAATGAAATAGAATAATTATTATAACCCAAAAAACCACGTCGATCGCCACCAAAAACGTGAAAATCGGTTGATTGGTTCGTGAGTTATCGTTGTCGAAAAAATTCGGAAAAAGTGAATTTTTCAAATTTCTCTAAGATTTTCGGTTCGATCAGTTTGTGTTCAAAAGTATATCATAGAATTTGAAAAACTGCATGGAATACTGCCAACCACGTAAAAATCGATTCATTCATTTAGAAATTATTGCAGTTTGAAAATTAAAAAAGTGCTGTTTTATTGAAGTTCTATCAGACTTTTGAGCTCGAAGATCTCAAAAGCTTAGAACAGCTAACTCTATAATCTCGGAGAGCTTGAAATAATATAGAAATTATATTTTTGAGCTCGAAGAGCTCAAAAACGTCATAAGTGCAATTTTAAGCGCTTAGATATGGAATTAGCGAGAAGTTGCAGGGATGGCCTTTAGGGTCAACCGTTTTCCAGATTTTTTTTAATTGAATTATAATGATTAATTCAATTTTCTTAAATTTAATTATAATTAATTTGATTTTTTCTTAATTTAATTATAATTGAAAAATTATTAATTATTAATTTATTAATTATAATAAAAAAGATCGACAGTTTTATAAAGACATCATTTGCATCTGTGTCAAATGAGGTTAAGTCGGCCATATTTTTATTTTGGTATTTTGCTGAGGAAGAAACTGAATATTTAAAAACCACTATACTTTTTAGTGTAGGAAAAAAACTTTGGAATTCTCCACACAGGAATACCAGTTTCTTTACTGGAGGGGAAAATTTCCTGGGTGGAAAAAAACTTTTTTTCCAGTGCGGTAATAAAGGTATAAAGTTCTTTCGGTGTGAATTTTTCTATCCGTGTATTTACTTTTTTTTACACCATTTTGTTCTATTAGGTATATTTTTGTTGAATAAACAACAATTGATAATTCAATATTCTTTAATATTTAATCGTTATTCTGAATTAATTATGAAATTAATTTTATTTATATATTAATTAGCTTGTTGAAAAATTTAACACTTATATAATTATTTATTTCGATTATATATAATCGCCCTTAAAGCGATACATATTTCAACTTCATTTATATGACCAACAAGCCATTAATTTAACTGAAACTTTAGATCGTGATGATGTATCTGTATACAGATTTTTGCAATTCTTGGATAAGAAACTTACGGTAGATTATTCTTCAATATTCTTCAAAAATCGCTCCAGGTATTCGACCAGATTCTTCGGCAAGACTGGGGTCAAACTTCTTTACCATCAATCTAGACAAATTCTAGCTACAGACTTGTTACCAAACTTGTCCAAGTATTGCTCTAGATTTTGTTTTAAAATCTTGTCCAAGTTTGTCGCTGGTCGGGAAAAACAATATTCCCGAGAAAAAATGTTTCTATATAATTATATATAATTGTATATAATCATATATAATTATATATGGAATCACATATATAATTATATACAATTATATATGATCATACATAATTATATATAATCATACATGATTATATATTGAATTTTATATGAGGTTATATATAATCATATATAATTATACATGACTATATACGGAGCAATATACAACCATGCAGGATTATATATAGTTCCATATACAATTATATATAAGTATATAGAATTATATATAATCATACATGATTATAAATAGAATTGTATATGAGTTTATATATAATCATATATAATTATATATGACTATATATGGAGCAATATACAGCCATGCAAGATTGTATATAGTCCCATATATAATTATATATAAGTATATATAATTATATATGCTTATATATGATTAACAGACATAAAAATTTTTTCTTTGAAAAAAAATTTTTTTTTGGTTATCACAAAAAGTGTAAAATGATGTTTATAATTACGTTTAAATAATTCTGAAATACAAAATTTGTCACATTTCCTATGAGATGTTTTGGTCTGCTCTGCTACTACCTAATAGTAAAATCATTATTTATTTTATTATTTAAATAAGTGTTATATTATAATGAAATTCGGTAAAATAAATAAATTATGAATAATGACTATCCAAATATATATTAAAATCAATTTTTATATTCCATTTATGATAAACTCATATGATACATTATGTAGATCATAGAATCGTTATCATCTAAGACAGCAGCACAGCAGACAGACACTTCAAGACGCACGAAGATCATCAAAGTTAAGCAGTATTGAGCAGGGTTAATAGATGGATGGGTGACCGCTGGTGTTATAGCTATAAAATTATATCTAGATATTTTTTTTTTGCATTTTAATTAGTTACACAGAATTGCGTAGGACCATATTAAATATTCTATCCATAAAATTAACCCAATAATTAATTAGGTGTAATAAATATATAATTAAATATTGTTATATATAATTATATATAGTTATAGATAATTATATATAATTAGATATGATTATATTTAGCTATTTTTCATATATAACCAATTTATATATAAATATATATAATTATATATAAATATTTTTTCTCGGGTTGGCTAACTGTCTGGCTCAAGAATTGTCCGATTCTATTTCCAAGGCTTGGTCAACTATCTGGCCAAATAATCTTGTCCAAAACTCTAATGTTACTACAGTACTAAAAGTTACTTATTGGAAAATACAAAAAAAAAAAATTCTATTGTCATTAAGTTTTTTATAGTTTTTGTAAAATAAAATTTCAACAAAACTTTGTAAATTGTTAATTTTTTCAAATTCAATATAATAAAAAGTCCTAAAATTTTAAAAAAGTTAGTCAATATTTCTTTCCACCCAATACTTACCCCATTTTCGCTCATACATAATTCATCAAAAAGTTTCGACCGTTATACCCACTTTAATACTTTCTCTCACATACACACGCAAAAGTTATAAGGGTCAACGAAATATGCAGCTGTCGAGGGGGTTGTAAGCCTACAGAGTGGGGGTTCAAGGCACGCGCCAGATATGTCACCCCCGTACTCGTTTACTCTACACAGTATTATTATAACGGTTTATTCTTCGACATATCGGAGTTAGCTCCGCAGTTATTAAAATTTATTTCGATATTTTCAATCATTGTATGGAATTTTCTTATATTATTAATTTATCAATTAAGTATTCAGCAATAATAAATCATTTATCATGAAGAGATCATGTTCCGTAAGTACAAAATTATATTAAATATTCTTCTTTATAGAATTCATACATTTTTCGCTATTCTAATTAAAGTTGTTAATATATAAAAAGAAAAATTTCTGACCAAGATTTAAACTCTGTAAAAGTATAGAGAGAAATTTCAAGAAAATTCTATTACGTGTGATTAAAAGTAATTATATTACTTACAAATTAAACCTGTTACATCTCTTCAATATAAAATAAATAAAAAGTTATGTATAAATAATTACAACACTATACCCTTGGTAATAAGAGACTCATTTATAACAAATGCACTAACTTACTACTATCAAGAATGTAAAAGCATGCTCTCTGAAAAACTTACAAATACAAGATCTAAGTTGCTAGTACTACCAAAAATTAACAAAACTATTTGTACATAGAATGCTTATTATGTAGCAATTAAATATTATAACAAACTCCCGACTGATATGAAAACTATAGATTGTAATAAAAAATTGTTAAAAAAAAAGTTAACTTAAGGTAAAAGCCCCAATTATTGACGCTATAAGAGACAAAGTTATGATTTCATTTTTTTTTAAGCAATCAAATATAAATATCGATGAATTTTGTTTGTGGTAATGTCTTCAGTAATGTTTTAACTAATCAATTTCTTTTTTTAAAATGATAATCAGTGATATTTACTATTACTTCTAACTACTGACTTCCACATTTTTAAAAATATAAATAATGCTGTGAAGCGGGAAAGAATAGGAGTTACGGTAATTATTACGTGAAGCGTTCCACATTCACGTAACAGGATATTGGTAGGAAAGGATTGAGAAAGGAATGTGGAGAGGATAATCTTAATGTGAGTTTATAGAATATGCGAGAAAAAATTATTAGATAGCTCGGACTGGGATTCGAACCCAGAACCTTCCGAAGACATGTCGGCTACTCTACCATTTGAGCTATCCGGTCTATACTAAATTTCCATTCGCTTATTCTATATACATTAAGTCACACATAAATAATGCTGTGAAGCGGGAAAGAATAGGAGTTACGGTAATTATTACTATATAATTAATTTTAAATAATTAAATATATGATCTGGATACACCAATTATTGACGGGTTAAAAAACTGATTGATCTAATTATTGACGTACCGTCACCCCAATTATTGACGCCCCTACTGCACATGCGTCGAATCATTTGGTTATATTGTTATTTATCAAAAACTTGATATAAAGTGATCAATATTATTAAAGTTAATTAATAATAATTTCTGTGAATGAATAATTATTATGAAAAATATAACAATTTATTTAAAAACTTATTTAACACTAAAACACGCCGAGTTATTTGACAGTTAAAAGCCTTGAATATAATCGCGTATATAACGTATTTTATACTTAAAAAAAAAAGGCGTGATAGCGCTGTCGACTGGCTGTCAATATGGGATTCACCATAAAAATTATGAACTAGTTATTGACTCCCATTATTTAAATATCATAAAGCATACAATTAATTTCGATTATTTAATTTTATAAATATTTCATATATTGTTAATTAAAAAAAAAAAATAGATCATATAATTACATGAAAAAATTAATTTAAACTCGGCAGTTAAAAAAAATGCTTTTCTAACCAAAGTTGTTTAGAAAATAGACGCTCGTAAGCTGATTTGATGAACTGGTGCTAACTTTAATTTTTTTTAATAATTAATATTTAATATTTTGAACTGAATGTGATTTTTTTCAATTTTTTAATTAATTAGAATTTAATAAAAATTTATTTGATCGTTATTCTTATTACAGATAGTTTAATATATTTAAAAATAATTTAGGGTGTCAATATTTAGACCTCCGTCAATAATTGGGGCTTTTACCTTACTGGATAAGAAACCTTAATTGTTAATATGCTAAAAAAATGTATTAGAAAATGCGAGTATTTAATTGGATATTTATTTTTCTGATAATTATTTATAATTTTGTATTTCTTTCTCTAAAACTTTATTACTTTTTATACTTATTATCTCTTCGTATTGTATTATCGACATAAATTTTGTAAAAAAGTCTATATATTATAAAACTGTTATTTTTCGTCCTGGTTCTATACACAAGTGTTTTTACACTTCGATAGAATTCTTACCAGATAAATAAATAAATAAATAAAATTTATAATGAAACAAAAAGCTTTTTAGATTGTATAGAAATATTTACTTTAAATTTATCTCCGTTTTCAGGCCCCATGTCTTGTAGAAGAAGAAAAAATAAAAAAAATGAAAATTGATAATCAAAGTTCAAAAGCACAAGAACCAAATGCACGAGAATATTTACAATTGGCGTTGAATAGAATTATTGAAATGCAGCGGAGTGTAAATAACGAAGATTTCGATGACAATACCAGTGAATTAGGTAAGTTTAATTTTTAGAAGATAGTTTTATTTTTTTTTCAATGTTGAATTAATTAGTTCCATTAGAAAATTTATAGTAATTTTAACAATTTAATAATTAGTTTCAATTGATTATGTCATTCACTCGTTGATACCAAGAAGACATTGTCTATATAAAATAATATAGGAATTATGATTAGGTATACCTTTTCTTTATTTTATTAATAAAATATTTTAGATTTTTAATTATTGAATTAAAAAAAATTTTTTAATTATAAAGATTGCATAAAAATACATTTTTGATAGATTATAATATAAAAAATTGGTGCTTTTTATCTTGTCGATTAATTACAACTTTTAAATGATTTTTTAATTTAAAATCTTAACTTAATTATCGATAAGCCTTAACTTAATTTTTGTCATAAATTCTAATTTTTATTTTTTTAAACACAATTTGAATAAATATTCTGGAAAATAAATTTTCATTTTATTTCTTAATTAATTAATCAATCAATAAAATAAATATACCTTCACAATGAGTATCAAAAATTAAAATATCGACGTTCTAATTAGCAAACTGTCTAACTCCATTTTAGAAAATCTTCCACACAGTAAAAAATTTTTCGTCACTGTGTAGAGTGTTAAAATTTGTGTATTGAATATTACGCTCTAAAGTGTAGAATTTAACATTCTCATGTGTTGATTTAATGATTTAACACACTAGAATGTTAAATTCTACACACTAGAGTGTAATATTCAACACACAAATTTTAACACTCTACACAATTACGAAAAATTTTTTACTGTGCATTTGTACGAAAAAACAATTAGTTCAAAATTATTATTACTCTAAAAAACAATTTAATATCTAATAGAGGTAAAATATTTTGATTTGGATCATTTAAATTATTTATAATTAGACTATTGCTACATCAAAATGTTAAAAAATCACCCCCTTAAAAATAAGGAGTTAGACCAATCGCTAATTAGACCATCGATATGCTCTGTGCAGGATTCGAACCCACGACCTTATTTTGTGTTCTTCCAAAATTAAATTTTGGAAACATTAAATAAACTGATAAATTTCATTTTTTAAGGCGACGACGATACTGATGAAAACGTAATGCGTGAAGTGTTAACCAAAGTATTCAAAGATCTACCTGGATCCTCAAAATCTGTAGCATCAATAATAGAACGCGCAACAAAGCCTCTTCCAGCTGAATATAACCGCGTGAGAGCGAAGAGTATACAATTATCTGGTTACGACACTTGCAGAAGAGTGGCCGTCGATTTTATGCAAAATATCGTCAAACACACCCCCAAGTACAGCATTACCGAAAACAATGTTATTATCAACGACTTCAGCCGACAAAATGGCGGCAGGAGATGCGAAACGCTGACAAATGAGTACGAGTTGCGTAATCGCATGCTGACGGGACTGGACCTCCATCTTGCGGTAAAACAACGCGACTACACTATGAGGTTAATGAGGTTTTAATCATTCTTAATTTTTATATTTTATACTTAGTTTTATATTTTATATTTTATACTTAGTTTATAAATTATCAATTTATTTCAATCAACTGAATTTGTAAACGATCTAGTCGTTATTTTATATTCAATTTCTAGTCACATGAAGAATATTTTTTTTTCTAGTCCTTTGTATGTAAGAATTAATTCTTAAGAATAAAATAAATTTTTTTAATAAGTAATCATTTACTACACGATGTTCTCATTTAAAATTAAAATTACAAAAAAATTACTTTATTACAGTTGAAATTTTGATCTTAACATTGTAATTTTATTATTACTATAAAATTAATGTGCGCGCGCAAGCGCGCGTTTGTATATTGGTATGGAATTATATATATTTTTATGCTCATTACGAACAGAATTGGCTTCACATATATTTCATCTCAATTTTATGATAAGATTTACAAAGAAAATTAAAAAAATGATTCAGTTTCTTAAAAATCTCGGGAGATGGCGTTATTAGTACTTTCTCAAGAACTGTACCTGAAAATGGCGTTCTAGAAGTTAAAAGAGCAGGTTTTTTAAATTATAACAATTTTAAACATACAAAGTCAAACTGTTAATTTTATATTTCAATTTTCTATGATGTAAAAAATAATTTAAGTCATTAAAATTACATTAAATAATAATTAATTACTTAATTACAGATATTTATCAATATTGTCTTGAGTTGCGAAAAAAATTTTTTGCACTTAAAATTATGAATTTAAGAATGATGTTAAAAAAGAAAACTCTATTTTAATCGCAATTTAATATTTAAAAAACCTAGAAGGTGGCGCTCATAGTACTTTCTCAAAAACTATACTTGAAAATGGCGTTTTTGAAGTAAAAAATGCGGAATTAAAGAAAAATCTATATTCTAATCATAATTAATATTAAAAAAAAATTATAATAAAATTAACTGAGGAAATAGTAAACTTTTTTACGTAGAAAATGTTTATTCATTGAATGTATTTTATTATAAAAAGATTTATCTATCATACATTGTTTTATTTATCTTTAAATACTCACTACATGTATATATAATTTCTTATCAATAATTACATCAATATCTAGAACTAACGAACACTTTAATAATAATTATAGTCAATGATCAACAAACAAAACCAAAAAATCTAATTATAAAATGTTAATATAGCCTTAAAAGTAATTTTTTAATTTTCTTATATTAGATTTGCATGTTTCTAAAAATATCGGTAGTAATATTGTAAACGACCTGTCTTCTAAAAAAATATATCACTAATTGTTATTATGTTATATTAATATTTATTATTAATTACTTGTTGTCAATATACTGAATCCAATATTCATAAAATTTGGGTCATAAATTTAAACTTTTAACTTTTTTGCATGAAAGAAATAATTTTCAAAAGCAAGTTTCAAAATTTTAAAATTAATTTGCAACCAAGCTTAAATTAAAAAAAAAAATTGCGTTGTGTGATTATAAAAATCAATAGGATTAAATATATATATATATATATATATATATATATATATATATATATATATATATATATATATATATATATATATAATTGGCACGATGAAAAAAATTTAACTTATTTTTTAAAAAAATTATCAGTGCTGCAAGTGTATATAGCAGAGTAATTTTTCTAATATTTTTTACTGCCATCACTGATTTTTATCACTTTTTATGGATCTAATGTAATGTTATTATAAATACCTTGACACATTAATTGAGAATAATGTTTAATTTAGTGTAACAGAATATAAATTTCGCGATAATTTGTTCAAAATGTATTTTTTACCACGCAGTCAGCTCAGGCCCTTTACTGAAACACTTAAATCTGCCGAAATAGTAACACGTGTGACGTCACTAGTGAGTTGCTCGGCGAAACTGACATCTACAAGTCAAGCGAGATACTATTTTATAATTCTCAACGCCGGTGAAGTTATAACCACACTAAATATGTGGTATCACGGTTTATAACTCAAAAAAACGTTAAAATAATTAAAATTCTGCGTTTGTCAAGTCAAATAACGATTATTGATGAAACAAATCAGAGTTTTATTAATTAAAAATGATTTATGAAACTCGCGTTTCAATTATAGCTCGGTAGTGTTAGAATTTAGGCCTCTGAGCCGCCATTTTTACGGTTTTCGGAGAAACAAAGTTATTTTTTCATCGCTTCAGAGTTTTTCAAAGATTTTTTTCACTCCATCATAGAACACGCTACTAAGTACAACTCTGTTGATTTTAATAATTAAATCGCGGAAAAATAAAAAGATTTTGAGAAAAGGAAATTTCTTGTCACAATTGCAGCAGTTCGCGCCTAATATTCAAACTTCTAAGTACTATTTTCAATGTTAAAATAATAAATAATTGATGAATAATCTTACAGAAAATAACAGACATCTGACAATATTTTATTTGTTTAAAGTAAATTGAATAATCATCAAACTCATACGTCAATTATTGTAATCAGTAATAATAATGAATTGAAATGTTTATAAAAATTTTCTTTCTGCGTGTTTAAATATTTTTATAAAAAACAATCAAACAATTTTTTTTTTATTTGCAAAAGAAAGAAGAAAAAAATATTTCTCGAAATAATTTATAGTATTAGTTTAAACAAGTGAATTATTAAAAAGATTTCTTCAACAATTTATTTGTTCCACCGCAAATCAAATGTCAGATATGACTATGCTGTGATTATCATAATTAAAAGCAATAATATTTGTTATGGTTTTATTTTTTGTCAACAAAAGTCGAAGAAGAAGAAGGAGAAGAAGAAGAAGAAGCCAAAGAAGATGACTCCTTCTCGTTTATTTGTTTTCAGTGTTGTTGAACAAGGGAAGGACCGTTTCCAGGGTTCCGCCAGGGGTCAGGGATGTCGTAATGCGCTGGAACAGTTCTCAGCGCGTCGTTGTCAGTACGGTTTGCGCTGCAATTTACCGGCTTGTTTCTCGTTGTGTTAACGCACTCTATAGGCAGCTTGATGAACTCTATGCGATAATTGAATCCGCAGCTGGACACCCGGATTATCGTGTGGAGAGGAACCTCCATGTAGGGCAGTTCCTCTGGCTTTTTGTCCATGAAGTATCCGATCAGGCAGCGAAGAACTGCCTGGTGAGATATCACTAAGATGTTGTTCGACTGCTGCAGTTCCGCTATCACAGGCTCAACTCGCTGCATTATGTCAACGTAACTTTCTCCCCAGGGGTATCGGTAACGTAGTTTGTCTTGGTCCCGCCAGGCGAATTCCTGCAAGCAATTTCGTTTTATTATTATAATTTATTTTATTTGGCAGGATTTATATCAACAAATCTTTGTGTCAAAATGAAGAATTAAAAATTTTGGTAAATCTGAAAGGGCACAACTCATAATGCGCTTTTAATTTTTAACAAAAAATTTATTATTTTGATAATTGATTATTATTAATCCCAATTTTCGCAATTTTTGAATATTTTCCAGTAAAACTGGTTCAAAAAATATTTAATTTCGAAAAAAATGTCTTTTTTCAGTTTTTCGTTTACACACTAAAAAAAAAAACAATTAACTAGAATCAAAAGAAAAATTCTTAAACTACTAGCCATATTAAAGCAAATTTTAAGGGAGTTGGGAAAGAACGGATAGGGGAAAGGGGGGACCTACTCAGTGGGAATTTTTCCGTAATTGAAAAAATAATCAGACAGCCCAGCCTGGGAATCGAACCCAGATCTCTCGGTTACGCGCCAAGGGCTCTACCAGTTAAGCTATCCGAGACAAGTACTGACTACTTTATTCAGTCACGTATAGGTAGTTTAATACCAATAAATAATTTTGAAGAGTTACATTGTCTTGAATCAAGATGAAAAATTATTGATTCAAGTAAAATTTACTTAAACCAAGAAAAATTTCTTAGTTTGGAAATTTTTCTTCTTAAATCAAGAAGATGAAGTTCTTTAAAATTATTTGCATGATTCAAGTAAATTTTTTTTTTCGGTGTAAATTCTTAAAAAATGAAGTGTATTCAACGTTTTTTTTCAAAATTTTTCTTTTCATATACTTTCCAAAAAAAATTTTTTTTTCAATTTTTCTGTCAATCCTTAATTTCAAAATTTCAGAGTCGTTTTCTCAAAATCATGCATACTCTTAATTTTCCTGAAAATTTTTTATAAAAAACTACTATATTTTCAGCAACTTTTAAGCCTGGTCCGAAAAAAAAAAAAAAAAAACAATTTTAGATAGACAACTTGCGAATTTTTATCCAAAATTGTTTTTTTTTTCTTTCAAATCAAAAAAACTTTTTTTCAACTAGAAAGTAACTGTGAGAAAAATTTTTATTTCTTCAGCCAAGAAATAAAATTGTTTAAAATTTTCAATAAATTAATTTCTTACCATAACATTGCTCATTTTTTTGAAAAGAATTTTTTTTTCTCATTGTATAAATTACTTTTGAAAGACAAAATATCAATTGTCTTGACAAATTAATGATGCGAATCTTCTAATACAAGAATAAATTCGCTCAATTGTATTCTTAAAAAATTGTAGTGTAACAAGTTACGTTTTTAATGAACAAATTTTGTAAAAAAGTAACTAAGCTATCCAGTTATTACAAAAAAAAACATTATTATTTGCATTATGAGTCGTGTAATTACTATCGGATAAAAACTTTATTTGACTTTCAGAAATCAGTTAAAACGCATTAGGTTGAATCATCTTTGCTTTCTTAGCTGTATGTGTACGTGACTACAATGAATGATTAACAATAATGTAATTAGTGATGTATGTAATTTGATTCCACAGGTGACGTTAAAATGTATGGATTTACGTAGGAAAATATCTCTCGAGGGCTTCAAGCATGAATCATTACGTTTATCATCAATACTAGAGTAGTAAATTATAACGTAAATATCTATCATATGGTGATATAATCATACTAGAACGATAACAACGTACGATTCAATGATGAAATTTTTTCGGTTGTAAACGAAATTTCGATGATTTAACTATAAATATTCGGGAGAAAATCCGTTAGGGTATCAGATGTTCAAGTGAACTTGGAAGTTTCGTTTGGTGAATCGAAAAGAAGACTAAGGTAAATTTTCTTTATAATTATTTTTCGATCATGATTTAAACTGCACTGATAAACAACTAAGGTACCGGCGGGTAATAAGGCCTAGCTAAGGGAGATTTTGAAAAAAATCGAAAATATTGCATTTAATTATTGAAATGTAACGTTAATTTTTATATTAATACATTAGCTACAAAATATAATGAAGTAATGGTAATTTTCACCATAAACAAACACAAAATTGAATTTTTTCAAAAACCTTGCGAATAGGCCTTATTTTACTACGGTAGGGTAATAAGGCCTGCGGGTTAAACATAATGGAAATAGTTATACGAAAATAAATAAAATTGGTATTATAGATCAATCATCACTTAAATTTAGCAACAATACTTCTTAAGATGTTGATAAAAATTAGAACAATTCTTCTAACCCGTTATCACCTATTCGGTCATTTTTATGCTATTATAAATCTAATTTCAAGTGGATGGAAATTTCCATCTTCACTAACGATTTGAGACAATTCGTCTTCGGATAGTTAGGTCGATGGGTAACCATTATGGGTAACCTTTATTCTCAGTAGCTTTCCATCGTTAATACTTAACATATAGTCGAACAGATACTAGCATTCACCAGCTAACTAGTGTTCAAATTCGATGGTTACCCATCGACCTAACTATCCGAAGACGAATTGTCTCAAATCGTTAGTGAAGATGGAAATTTCCATCCACTTGAAATTAGATTTATACTAGCATAAAAATGACCGAATAGGTGATAACGGGTTAGAAGAATTATAATAAATCACGGTTGATAAAATTAATAAAAAAAAAAATTAGAACAATGATTTTAAATTATTAACTATAAAATTATAAAAAATGTTTACCATTTACTCAAACCGTTTTTTAGAAATTTTTCCGCGCTACTTTAGCATATGACGGATGATGAAATATAGAAGACAGGGAACATTGTATCGGGACTCTATAAACTTGTAGCGACATTTCTATGCTAGACGCTTCTACTAGAGAAGCCTTTAGCGCAAGCGGTTATTTTAAATAGCATTTCACTTAGGCCTTATTACCCGACAGGCCTTATTACCCGCGGATACCTTAATTGATTCAAGATAAATTTTATTTACAAGACAAAAAAAAATTATTAATCAAGAATTTCTTACCCTTAATTCTACTTTTTATTTCACGGAATCTGATACAGAAAATTTAATACTGAAAAACAATTCTTAAAAACTAAAATAATTTCGTTTTCTTTTTAGAATTTTGTATTTTTCGTTCAAAAAGAAGTTTTTTCATTTAAAATACCAAAAAAATCATCTTAAAAACTAAATTTTAACTTCAACATATCCAAAAAAGTATTCAAGACTTTTTTTATGGGATAGAAAGTATCAGAAATCGGATAATTTTTTGTTTTCAACGGGATTCTTGAAACAAGTCGGTAATATCTAGAACCGACGTTGTATCTTGATCCTCAAGGAAGAAATTCTTGGGCGAAATATCAGTGTATCTTGTTTAAAAAAATTGAAGTGCTTTGTTAGAGTTGAATTGTTCTGGAGAACTTTCTTCTGATCCTCGAGTTTTGATTTATTGATTCGCGATTTAACTTATTTAATCAAAAGAACTTAATATCTTGACGAGTGAAATGTTGAAGAAAATATTTTTGATCTTGAATCAAGTAGTTTTTTTTTTTTTTCCAGTGTACAAACTCACTATTTATGACTTATGAAGACTATAAAATTTACGATTAAATTTATTATACAACTAACATAAAGTTTATATACATTTTTAATTATCATTAAACTATATATTTCTTTAATTGTGGAAAATTAGTACGTTCGTTCCAACTCATTCAATGAATTATTTTAGACTTAATAATTATTAATTTATCAATTTATGTAGAAAAAATTACTTTAGAAAAATATTCGCACATAAATATTATCTGATCCTAACTGTAATTAATTATAAATTTATGTTTCAGCACTAATAATGTCGAAAGTACTATTTATTCTCATCGCTCTTTGCATAATTGCTACTATAATTATGCCCCAAATTGTCGAAGGAGCCCACCGAAAATGCAAGGGATCCGGCGCTCCGGTAAGTTTCTATAAAATTTTTTTATTCCACCGAGAAAAAAAAATTCTTTTGAAAAAAATGAGCATTGTAATAACAAATTAATTTGTTGAAAATTTTTAATAATTTTATTTCTCAACTGAAGAAATAAAAATTTTTCTCACCGTAACTTCCTTGCTAGAAAAAAGTTCTTATGATTTGGAAAAAAATATTTTTAGATAGACAACTTGCGAATTTTTATCCAAAAATTTTTTTTCTCCCAAATTTAGAAATAATTTTTTCTAAACTATGATTAATGATTCAAAATTTTTCAGTGCATGTATTCCATGGAGTGCTGTTCAAGAATCTGCATGAAAGCAGCCAAACCATACAAAACTCTGTGTCGTTAAAATCATCTTACAATTACGATCTTCATCGTTTATCATTGATTAATCAGTATTTAATTAATTCAATTATTAATTTATATAACTAAGAGAATAAGGAAAATTTTGTCTTTGCTATATTTTTATAATAAAATGAGTTTTTTAAATTAAATGGAGTATCATTGAAAAGTTCTTAACCTGAATTAGTGCCTATTCAATGTTTTATATGTTTTTCTAAAATAGTTAATTTACTATAGTAAGTTTTCAAAGTAGTTAAAAAAAAAGTTTGGATAATCCAAGAGTGCACGACTTATAATGCTCATTTAATGATTAAATATTAATAAAATAAAGAATGTGAAAAAAAGTATATAAAACAGCTAAAATAGCACGGTAATGCGCAAGCGCCTCTAGTGGGATAAATGTACACAATATATATATAGATATACAGTCTTCTGGTTTTTGTTTTATTTTATTAATTGTACATAAACGACACTGAATTACCTAGCCATTCGCATTCGGTGTCCTGCAATTCTTGCAAAGAATTAAAAAAAAAAAATTCAACTCAATTAATGGATTTTTTCGCAAGTTACAGTGTTTCCGGAGTTTCATACATGACGGATAGGAAAATTTTTTGATCTATTTTGATGTTTTTATCCGTTTATATTGCACTAAATCAATTTTTGAAAAGTGTCAAATTAATCTCCATTAAATTATCTTGACAATAATATGCAAAATATTATGATTCCGTGAACTAACAAGACTACAATAATAAAAATAGTTGTTGAAATGAGGCGAAAAAAATTTTTCAATCGTAAAACACTCTCTGATGCTCCGCATTATGAGTCGTGCAATAAAATAAAGTAATTATAAAATAAAACTTACTTGTGGATAATGTTCTTGCATTTCTTCATAAGAAAGCCCTTCGCAGACACCAGCATCTAGTTCATTAAGCGCCGCAACATGTTCCTGCGGCGCTTCGATCCCTCGCGCAGTCGCTATTGTCCGTCTGAGATGACTGGTGAGCACTCTAAGGTCTGGGATCTTCATCGAATTGATCCTTGTGGCCAAAGCTTGGGCGTAACGTTCTCCACGGGCGCTAAGAACTGCGTCGCCGCCGATTTTTCCGATAACATTGTACTCGCTTTCACCGTGCTGTAGCAAAAAAATCCAAATTCACATTTTTTTTCGTTAAATTTTCGCTCCTACACAGAAAGAAAAATTTCTTGACTGGAGAATAAAATTCTTGGCTCAAGAAAATTTTCTAGTGCCTGAAGGAAGACCGAAGTTGTGTTGGCCGAAGTAAAAATTTTTCTTTAAATTCTATTCTTGGTAGAAGTCATTTTTTCTTAATTCAAATTATCATGAATACTTGGTACAATAAATTTTTATATTTGATCAAGATTTTTAGATACTTTAGGGAAGCAGCGCCACCTACTTCAGCTGAGAACAAAATTTTCTCACCTTGAGAAAATTTTTCTCTTGAATATTTGATGCCCATTTTATATTATTTTAGCGCGCAATTATACATATTGAATGAAAAAATGATGAAATATTATTTGATCTTCCCATTTGACATGTTAATCAATAAAAATATTAATGAAAATTTACTTTTATCTTTATATTTAATTTTTTGGAGCAAGAGAGAAATTTTCTCAAGACAAGAAAATTAACTTCTATCAACAACTAAATTTTTTGGAGCAAGAGGTTGAATTTTCTCAAAACAACAAGATTTTCTTGACTTAAATAAATTTTCTTGGATCAAGATACGTATTTCTTAAAGCAAGAGAACTAATTTTGTTGGAATAAGTGAAATTTCTTGTCAAAAAAAAAATTTTTTTGTCGCTCAAGAAAATAATTAGGAAGAAAAATATTTTCTTGGCTCAAGTGAAACTTTTTTTCTGTGTAGTCATTAGTCATACACAGATAGAAAAATTTCTTGATTGGAGAGCAAAATTCTTGGCTCAAGAAAATTTTCGAATGCCTGAAGGAAGCCCGAAGTTGTGGTGGCCGAAGTTAAAATTTTTCTTTAAATTTTATTTTTGGTAGAAGTAATTTTTTCTTAATTCAAATTATCATAAATGCTTGATACAATAAATTTTTATATTTGATCAAGATTTTTAGATACTTTAGGGAAGAAACGCCACCTACTTCAGCTGAGAACAAAATTTTCTCACCTTGAGAAAATTTTTTTCTTGAATATTTGATGCCCATTTTATATTATTTTAGCGCGCAATTATACATATTGAATGAAAAAAAATGATTCAATATTATTTGATCTTCCCATTTGACATGTTAATCAATAAAAATATTAATGAAAATTTACTTCTATCTTTATATTTAATTTTTTGGAGCAAGAGAGAAATTTTCTCAAGACAAGAAAATTAACTTTTATCAAGAACTAAATTTTTTGGAGCAAGAGGCTGAATTTTCTCAAAACAACAAGATTTTTTTGACTTAAATAAATTTTCTTGGATCAAGATACGTATTTCTTAAAGCAATAGAACTAATTTTGTTGGAATAAGTGAAATTTCGTGTCAAAAAAAAAAATTTTTTTGTCGCTCAAGAAAATAATTAGAAAAAAAAATATATTCTTGGCTCAAGTGAACCTTTTTTTCTGTGTAGATCAGAACAACATCGATCGCTAACTTACCCGAGAAAAGTACAGAGTATGAGGTTTAGCAGTGACACTCCCAAGATACCCTAGAACACTGGTCTCAACATGTCCGGTGATCTTGTGAGCGCGCATCTCCAAACTGACGGTATCGATGGTGATCCGGGGATAGTTTTTCTCGTCCATAGGTTCCCAGGCGTGGACGTAGTGAGCGACCTTGAGCTTGAGATCCTCCGCAGCTAAGGAAGGATCCATCCCCAAGAAGTCTACGTTGTGCTGAATCACCTCCTGGTAGTTTCGCTCCAGGGCTGCAGGATCCTCGCAGATGCATTCGACGAAGAGGATCCGGTAGCCCAACTGCTGGGTGAAGTACTCGAACACCTCTCGGCGTTGCTCCTTAGTCACCAGGCAACCGTCCAGGATCTTAATGTGTGTTCAGAGAAAATATAAACAAAACTGCTCTCTCTAAGTCATGAAAATAAGTCATGACTTTTTAAAATCTTTAAATTTGCGTCTGTTTTTCTTACAGCTACGGTGTTCCCAGATGAAAGCCATCCGGCACAATCCTGCATGGCGTCGCGGGTTGCCAATAGTCTTAGTGCCGAATTTGCCGCATGGTCAGGCCGGAAAAATTCGTGAGTGCCATACAACTCCAGTTTTTTACGACGGTAGTCGCTTACTCGCATCACTGAAAATAAAATATTAATATTAATTGATGCTCTAAAAAGAAAATAATCACTGATCATTTAAAAAAATTTTTTTAACAACTATTTTTACATAATTACATAAAAAAGTGGTTTTTAAGCGCTCGTAGTGCATATTTTTTCAAATCACTACCGGGGTAAACACTATACTTTAATAAAAATCCATTTTTGCAATATTTTTAACTTCCCGCTACGAAAATCGAAGATTTTCAAAAATCAGGAAGTTATTGTTTTCACCCCGTTTTGCAAAAACCGAGTTTTCATCAGATCTCGACGTTTGAAGGTCACAGGAAGCTTCTCTGACTATCCCCGCGAGGTTGTCACGGCGTCTGTATGTATGTGTGTGTGTGTGTGTGTGTGTGTGTGTGTGTGTGTGTGTGTGTGTGTGTGTGTGTGTGTGTGTGTGTGTGTGTGTGTGTGTGAAAGTATGTGAACCGCTTATAACTTTTGAAGGGCTTGACCGATTTCATCGCGGTTGGTGCCATTCGAAAGGGCTTGACCAAACTTAGATTTTGAAAACTATTTGGACCGATTCAGATTAATAGATTTTGAGAAATCTTCAAAAAACTGAAAAAAAAATTTTTTTCAGTTGTGGTTTTTTTCAAATGTGGTTTTTTTGGAATAACTTTTAAACGGCTTAATAGTTCAATTTCAAAAACTAATCAGCTCTTAACCTCAAAAAACCACGTCGATCGCCACCAGTCCGGTCAAAATCGGCTGATTCGTTCGAGAGATATCGTGAACGAAAGAAAACCGAAAAAAGTGTTATTTCGGAACAACTCCAAAATTCCTAGCGCGATCAATTCAAAATTTGAGATTCTTTGTGAGGCTTAAAAAACTGCGTCAAATGCTGCCAATTACGTGAAAATCGGTTTATTCATTGAAAAGTTATTGCGGTTTAAAAATTCAAAAAATAGTGTCATCAAATCCCTATCAGACTTTTGAGCTCGAAGAGCTCAAAAGCATAGGAAAACAATCTCTTTGAGCTTGGAGAGCTCAAAATAACCCATAAATTGTATTTTTGAGCTCGAAGAGCTCAAAAACGCCATTGGTGCACTTTTAAGCGCCTAAGTATGGAATTAGCGGGAAGTTGCAGGGATGGCCTTCAGGGTCAACCGTTTTCCTAATTTTTTTTTTTAATTGATTCATTATTTACTTGCGAACACATGAAATACAAACTGTAGCTTGAAGCCGTTTCGTCTAATTACAATAAATTTTTTTTGGTTGGTCTCAAGGAAAATTTTGTTGTCTTTTAGCAGTCATATGTTATTTTTTGTTCTAAATACAGCTTTAAGGCAGCTGAAACTATATCCATACTATAGCATAATACTGAATGTCGCTAATGTAGTCTCGATGTTTTTTTCTCCGATTCACGCGGAAAAATTCAAATGAACTTGAGTTTCTTTTCTTTTTGTGATTAATATTTTATCTACTTTAAAAGATTTATAAATAACACGAGCGCTTAAGGCATGCACATTTGGATTATCCAAACTTTTTGTTTTTTTTAACTTATTCTAAAAACATTTTTCAACACACTCCTACTTTTTTCCAATTCTCTCGAGAGAATTTTTTAATGTAATAAAAAATAGTTGGAGAGACCGGACATTTTACATACTTTAAATGAGATATGAGCCTCAAAATCGCGAACTTTGTTTTTAAATATCTCGCGATCTAAACGGTCAAAAATGATAAAATTTTAGGAATTTATAAATAAGGCTATTCTGAACCCATGAAAAAAATTTCAGCCGAATTTGTCGAAGAGTGGTTTCATGCTGGAACTACCTTAAAGAAGCTAACGGCATAAAAACAACGAAACTATAGCACTAGTCAGCACAACAAAACGCGCTATCCCCTCTCCGCCTAAATTACAGGAGTGGGGGCTCGCTAGTTCTCACTCCGCTCTCGGCTGTCTTACGGTCAACATCGTTGTATCTCTCTAGTTTGTCTTTTACGCCTTAATCGACACAATATTCGTTTAAAAAATAATTCTAAAATATCTCAATCATTAAATTAAAATCAATCTTTCGTATCACTAAATGTTTAATTTAAAATTTGTGTGATATAATTTTATGTAAAATTTGTACTTTTTTAGTTCGTTTTTAAAGTCAGCTTTTAATTTCCTCAACTCCTTCTTAAATTTTTCCATTTGTTCTTTCTTGATTTCACCATGATTCTTGTATGAATCGACTTTCAGCATCAGGATCCCATAATTTTTCTCACAATATCCCGCGAAATTATTAATCAAATTATTTCTAATTTTCGCGACCTTCTCCCGGCTGCTGTAAGATTTCCACTTGAGATCTTTAATCCTTTCTCGCAGTTCTTCGCAGTTGTCTTTTTCCTCCCGAATCGGGGAGTTCAGCGCATCAGCCTTATCCTTGATCACCAAGACGTCCTCATACAACAGCAACCCTTCCTCTTTCGACAAAAGAGCAAAATCTATTTCAAGCTTAACGACAGAAGAGACCTCTCGATTGCGCAAACAGAGGCAATAGCAGTACATTATTTCGCTAATTAGCAGTTTATTCTTCAAGTATTTAAACTTCTCAAACTTTTCCGTGCTATTTATTGCGGGGTACAAAGTCATGTACTCAAATGGCGTTTCATTTCTCAAGAATATCTTCAATTTTTCTTCAGTTCTCGCGATGTCTATCAAAATATTTTCGTAAGCTCGCTTCAAAGGTACCATTTTGTTGTCTTTGGCCCACAGTAAGAAGTAATGTAACTGCAGGAATTTGGGAAACTTAACGGTGCTCCAAAATTGCTTATCAAATGTCTTGGGTTCGTCAGCTACCTTCTTTATCAATTGGTAGTCAGCAGGTGGCTCTAGTGGTTTACGGCTCTGGTTCTGGCGCCACTTCCGAAATTCTTTCCATCGAATTCTATTTTTAGACTCTTCTTTGTTAGAATTCTTTTGTGGTCTAGATTCTCTGGTTTTTATATACCACACATCTGATTGTGGAGAGAAATCAATACACGGTTTCTTTAATTCCGCCTTTTTATAGATATCGAAATTCTCCGCTGCCGTTTCACCTACTTCTATTAATTTATCAACAATTCGCGTCAGCAAAATATTGACGTTCTTGTAACGGGTCATCAAAGTTTTGTCAATTTTAAGTTTTTCGTCATTAGCGGAATCCATTTGTCTTTCAAGATTTGCTGATCTCTCTTCTAATTCAGATTGTGTACGTTTGAGGTAATTGACATCAGAATCAGTCAACAGATCTTTGGTTAATACAGCTGTCAAGTTATCTTCAAAGCTGCTAGATTCATCTTCAAAAGGATCTAATTCTGACATAAAATCTTCAAAATCCATTTGATCTTTTTTTCTGTTTTGTTTTAAATTATCTGTTATATTCAACTAATATATAACGAAAAAAAATTTATTTTTTTTATTTATTGTTTGCTGTGACTCATCAGTTTCTATCTGACACTTAAAATGTTTTCATTATTTAGAAGACCGGTTACGTAAGTGAACCATGTATCTCAATTTTCATATGTCAAACCTGATCTTTGCCAATTTAGTGTGATGCAATAAATCTATCTTAAGTGGTCGAGGTCATAGACCGATAAACTGGGAAAAAAACTGATTTTTATGGATCTAGTAATTTTTTCTCGCGCACGATGTCGAAAATGTAAATCTAAATTAAAAGTGATAAAATAATGTTAGTTTTATTTTTTCTTGATTACAGTTTTTAGTTGCGCAATATTTATCTGCTACTTGTCGATGCTTTTACAGTTTAAAGATAATTATTGACATAATTAAATTTGTACATCAGTTCTTGCTATTTCTTTACTGTAAGTACTATTGTAATTAAATGTATACGTTTACAATTCCTCGCGAGTTTTGCTTAATCAGATACTGTTAACTGTTATAAATTTATATAATTTTTACATGTTTTTGTTATTGCTTTATTTTATTAGGTAAAAAATTTTTTATTAAAAAACCTAAATATATATTTATTTATTTAGGTTTTTATTAAATAAGGCTACTTGTCGATGCTTTTATAATTCTATAGTCATCATCTTTTTTCACAGTTCCACAATTTTCACATTCTAAAGTTGCCCCAAAAATTTATTTATTTAATTATCAGCCTTAGAACAAGTGTTGCAATACATTTATATAATTATGACTTTTAATATAAAGTTATTGAATTTTAGCAACGTTAATTAAGTTTATTAAAAAACAATTATAAGTCAATCTTTTAAATTCTTCAAACGTTGTTAAGGGGTTACATGGGTTTCTTCCGGGAAAAAATGGCTTATTTTCAAGAATTTTTTTTAATAGAAAAAATTAAATATTTTATTTAAATTTTTTACTGTCTTAAAGATACATGTTTTATAAGGGATTACTGAAAGTAAAAAAAAAAAAAATATTAAAAACTCTGCTAATCAGCAGTGATCAGCAGAACTCCTAGCAGGATTATTTGAAGTGAAAAAAAAAATTAGGAAAACGGTTGACCCTGAAGGCCATCCCTGCAACTTCCCGCTAATTCCATACTTAGGCGCTTAAAATTGCACCAATGACGTTTTTGAGCTCTTCGAGCTCAAAAATACAATTTATGGGTAATTTTGAGCTCTCCGAGGCCATCCCTGCAACTTCCCGCTAATTCCATACTTAGGCGCTTAAAATTGCACCAATGATGTTTTGAGCTCTTCGAGCTCAAAAATACAATTTATGGGTTATTTTGAGCTCTCCGAGGCCATCCCTGCAACTTCCCGCTAATTCCATACTTAGGCGCTTAAAATTGCACCAATGATGTTTTGAGCTCTTCGAGCTCAAAATACAATTATGGGTTATTTTGAGCTCTCCGAGGCCATCCCTGCAACTTCCCGCTAATTCCATACTTAGGCGCTTAAAATTGCACCAATGACGTTTTTGAGCTCTTCGAGCTCAAAAATACAATTTATGGGTAATTTTGAGCTCTCCAAGCTCAAAGAGATTGCTTTCCTATGCTTTTCAGCTCTTCGAGTTCAAAAGTCTGATAGGGATTTGATAAGAAACTATTTTTTGAATTTTTAAACCGCAATAACTCTTCAATGAATAAACTGATTTTCACGTGGTTAGCAACATTCGACGCAGTTTTTCAAGCCTCACAAAGAATCTCAAATTTTGAATTGATCGCGCTAGGAATTTTGGAGTTATTCCGAAAAAAACACTTTTTTCGGTTTTCTTTCGTTCACGATATCTCTCGAACGAATCAACCGATTTTGACCGAACTGGTGGCCATCGACGTGGTTTTTTGAGATTAAGAGCTGATTAGTTTTTGGAATTGAACCATCAAGCCGTTTAAAAGTTATTCCAAAAAAACCACATTTGAAAAAATTTTTTGTTTCAGTTTTTTGAAGATTTCTCAAAATCTATTGATCTGAAGCAGTTCAACTAGTTTTCAAAATCTAAGTTTGGTCAAGCCCTTTCGAATGGTACCAACCACGATGAAATCGGTCAAGCCGTTCAAAAGTTATAAGCGGTTCACATACTTTCACACACACACACACACACACACCGTGACAACCTCACGGGGATAGTCAGGGAAGCTTCCTGTGACCTTAAAACGTTGAGATCTGATGAAAACTCGATTTTTGCAAAACGGGGTGAAAACAATAACTTCCTGATTTTTGAAAATCTTCGATTTTCTTAGCGGGAAGTTAAAAATATGTACTTTTATGTACATTTTTGTTTTTAAATAGTTATAATTGAAAAAAAAAATCTTTCGTTCAAGACCTTGTAAATTATATCTCGAAGATCTGTCTAAAATTTGATCAAGATCGGTTGAGTAGTTCTAGAGAAATCGTGGGTACCGTATTTGAAAACATAGTTTTGAGAAAAACGCGTTTAAAGTTTTGAGTGACAACACAACAGCGTCTTGAGCGTGCAACTTTCGCAATATTCTAGAGATGTTGTAGAATTTAATAAAATATTTAAAAAAAATCGATTTTTTTGAAACCGTGAAACCCATGTAACCCCTTAAAGCAATAAGATCTGAAAGTAGTTAATTTAATGCGTATCATAATAATAAAAATGTTATCAATCATATATCACACTTAGAAGTAATTAAATAACATAACTCACTTTATTTGTGTCGTTAATTGCGACACTTGTTTTTACTAAATGTATAGATCTATGTATGCATATATGAAAATTATATAAATAAAAATTACCTTTAGCAGACTCGCCATTCCAATTGAGTCGTCGGGCAAGACTTGATGCAACCTGTGTTTTTCCACGTGCTGGTAATCCGGAAGTAGCGATAACAACACCTACGAATTTTCGCGGAGATTTAACGATACCTTGAGGTCGCGTTGAAGACTCTTGATTTTCTGCAACAGTCAATATTAACCACTTATTAACGATAATAATAATGATAATTCATCTATATGATCATTAATAATAATAATATTAACAATTAGAACTATTCGTAGAATTTCGTTGAAAATTACCTATGACACACATAACTGTTAATTATATTAAGCTAAGCTTACATGAAAGCGCTAAGTCAGAGTCAGACGATTCGACTCGTCAGAAAAGCAGACGAATACTGAACAAATATTTAACATTCATAAATATATATAAATGCTATCACTATTTTGAGACATTGGCGGTTTATTCAGCTCTCATGTACTCAGCATTAGCGGAAAATTTTGTACGAAGACAAAATTTATGTATATTATTATTTCTTGTGTACAATAGGTTATTTTTTAGCTAATTTTAGGTTATTAAGGAAACGTCAACGGTAATTTTGCTTTTCATAATCAATATCTATATCATTAAAAGAATAAGAAAAATTTTGTGGCCAGTGTATTTATATGATAAAATAGATTTTTATGATTAAATTTGGTATCATTAGATAGGTCTTGACCTTGAGTTGTGCCTTTTCAAGGTTTTATATTATTCTCACTAATATTCAGTTTATAATGATTTATAATGAAGTATTTATGCTGCATTTGAAAATGCTCTATCTCTAAATACATAATTAAGAAATGACCTTGTATCTTGTAAACTATTGACATTTTTAAAGATATAAGCGCATCCCGATGTTACACTAATCGAGACCTTTCATTTAAATACCCACATCAATTTTTCATATATTTATATATTATATATATATGTATATATGAAAAATATATAAAAATGCATGTGGGTACTCAAATGAAAGCTCTTGATGAGTGTAACATCAGGATGAGCTTATATCTTTAAAAATGTCAATAGTTAAGAAAGTACAGTACAATTTAACAAATATCTTGTGAACTATTGACATTTTTAAAGATATAAGCTCATCTCGATGTTGCACTCATCAAGACCTTTCATTTAAATACCCACATCAATTTTTTATATATTTACATATATTGTATATATGTATATATGAAAAATATTAAAAAATGCATGTGAGTACTCAAATGAAAGCTCTTGATGAGTGTAACATGGGGATGAGCTTATATCTTTAAAATCGTCAACGTTTAAGAAAGTACAGTACAATTTAACAAAAATCATTATTTAACCCTCGCGGTTTTGAAATACCGTAAATTTTCGGTATTAATGCGTTAACCATAAATTTACCGTTATAATTCTGAAATAATACGGAATTTCTGTGGTCATTTTGGCCAGTTTTTTTTTACTATAGTTATACAGCATTTCTACCGTACTTTTGCTGCAAAGTTCAGAAATAATACGATAAAATTACCGTAAAACTCTAGAACTTTTACCGTAAAAAATCTATAATTTTACAATAATAAAATCGTATCTCTACGGTAAAAATACCGAAGATATACTGCAATTTTGCCACGTTTATACTGATATAATTAAAGATATAATGCTTTCTACCGTAAGATGGACGGGTGTGTTTATTACTCGGTGAGTCTTATTAGGTGACTGAGTAAATAGATACGGATAGTGTCTCTGATAGCTCAACTGGTAGAGCCTTCGGCGCGTAACTAAATGATCCGGGTTCGAATCCCGGTCTGGACAAAAAAAATGATAATAATAATAGAGAAATTAATTTATCAACCTCTTAAAAATTATTCATGATAATTTATAATATTATAAAAAAAAATTTTAAACTATTGAAAAATAGTAGTAAAGCAGCATATTTTTGGTATTTTGCCGGTAATAGAAAGTAGGGATCTTCTTTTCCGGTTTTTTTTTTGCTGCAATATTGCCGCAGATATACAGTAAATATGCGGTACATTTACGGTTTAAATGCTGTTAATATACCGTAATTTTTCTATTGTATTGCCGTAAATATTCTGAATTTATTTCGTAATTTGTTCGTGATAATTCGACAAAAAAACTGGCTAAAATAACTGGAGTATTACGGTAAAAATACAGCATTTATACACTGATAGAAGGATTTATTTGTATTAAATAATATTTGTTAATAGTTAATAAATCATTTATTAAAGACCACTTTTTAGTATCAAACAAATATTTCTTAGTATTTAAAATGATTTGTTTGTATTTAATAAATCTGATATTCATTTATTAAATATTAATAAATCTTTTTAAATACTAAGAAATATTTGTTAAGGACTAAAAAGTGGGCTCTAATAAATGATTTGTTAAATATTAACAACTATTTTTAACTATAAACAAATCGTTCTATCAGTGTATCGTATAAATACCGAATCTTTACGGCATTTCCAAAACCGTGAGGGAACAAAACATAGTGACTACAATGTTGCTAGTTATCATTATCGCTATTAATTTCTTTATGTAAAAAAACATGATTCACTTCTGACGAATGAGATCTAAATGGCAATTAGATATTCGATATGCAAATTGAAGAAATTTGTTGACTTTCAATAGTCACGTGTTGCTACAAAATGAATGACGCGTTGTTCTTAGTTTTTTGGCTTCTTTTTGTAGTTTTAATTATATATGAAAATTAGTAAGTATTTTTGTTCTTTGTTAGCTTGCTTGTTCTAAGAGATAAAGAACTTTAAAAGATTTACATAAACTACATGTGGGTTCTTTGAATTGAAGAAAATTTTCTTGGCTCAAGATTTTTGTTTTAAAGTTAAAAATAAGTTAATAAAGACTTTATTTTTGGATTTATATTTTTAAAATTATTATTATTCTCTATGAGTATTTTTATTAACTCTTATTTTTATTTCCGTGTCTGTAAATAAATAACTCAAAAAAATTTATTCCTCAAAAGTAAAATTGTTTTTTTATTTATTTTATTTATTTAACGTCGCTTTAACTATTTAGTCCTAAGCGACGGATCAGGATAAAATTTACAGAATATAATTTCAAATAAATAGATCATTAACAGGACTGTAAATTCATAAATACTTTAATTTCCGAATACAAACTATATTTTTAATTTTATTTTATTAATCATGTCAACAAATCGTTTCATTTTACTGCTGTCATTGAGGATTTGGTCCATCTCGGGATAAAAAGTGAAATTAAAACTCAATTAATAAATAAAATAAAAAAAAAAATAATTCCCCTTTATTTAAAAACACTGATAAAAATTTCTTCAATGGATAATTACAATAATTATTAAAGTATTATCTTTAAAAATAATAAAAATATCATTAGTGTCAGATGAGTTATCTCAGAATTAATTTTTGATAATACGGACTGATTTTAAAAAGTATCATTATTATGAATATTAAAAGTATGTCCATAATTAATAATGATGATAATAATAAAAATTAAAATTAAAATTAAAAAAATAATAATAATAATTAAAAAATTAAAAATATTATTATTATTATTATTATTATTAATAAAAAATGAATGTATTAATTATTTTCAATGACTAACTCAATGAATAATTAAAAAATGAAATAGCGTGAATTTGAATAGCAACCTCACGTTTTTCCTGTATGTCGGTACGGTTGTCTATTATGTATTGTGCAATTATAAATAGATAAAACTTAATTTACTGGACACGTGTTGTATATACTGAATCATTTTTATGACAAAATTTGACACCGATGATGATCTAGCTTTTTTCCATTGAAAATAATTATAAAGTTTTTCTTTTTTGTTCTTAATAATTTAAGTAAGTTTTTAGAATTAATTTTATTTATTGATTTTATTTGTTTGAAAAATTTTTATTTTTATTCTAATATAGAGAAAAATATCATTCATCAAATCACACTAAGTGGAAACAAACATGGCGGTGTAGTGACGCGCAACGGAAACATCCGATTTTCACCGTGCGGAACCGAACGGCCCAATTGTTATTGTTTCGAGATTGAGGCCCTATACATTATATTAATAATTGTGAAGAGTTTTGTATAACTATACACAAGTTTTCATTCTTACATATACAAACAAAAATATATTTTTATAAAATTATGCTTGCGTATAATTATACACTTTTTTTTTAGTACTGCTAAAATTTTTTAATATTAACTATTGATATTGAAAAATTATATTATTATAAATACCTTGACCCATTGATTAAAAATAATGTTCAATTTAGTGTAACATAATATAAATTTCACGATAATTTGTTCAAAATGTATTTTTTACCACGCAGTCAGCTCAGGGCCTTTACTGAAACACTTAAATCTGCCGGAATAGTAACACGTGTGACGTCACTAGTGAGTTGCTCGGCGAAACTGACATCTACAAGTCAAGCGAGATACTACTTTATAATTCTCAACGCCGGTGAAGTTATAACCACACTAAATATGTGGTATCACGGTTTATAACTCAAAAAAACGTTAAAATAATTAAAATTCTGCGTTTGTAAAGTCAAATAACGATCATTGATGAAACAAATCAGAGTTTTATTAATTAAAAATGATTTATGAAACTCGCGTTTCAATTATAGCTCGGTAGTGTTAGAATTTAGGCCTCTGAGCCGCCATTTTTACGGTTTTCAGAGAAACAAAGTTATTTTTTCATCGCTTCAGAGTTTTTCAAAGATTTTTTTCACTCCATCATAGAACACGCTACTAAGTACAACTCTGTTGATTTTAATAATTAAATCGCGGAAAAATGAAAAGATTTTGAGAAAAGGAAATTTCTTGTCACAATTGCAGCAGTTCGCGCCTAATATTCAAACTTCTAATTACTATTTTCAATTTTAAATAATAAATTATTGATTAATAATCATACAGAAGATAAGACATCTGAAAATATTTTTTCTGATAAAGAAATAAATTGTTGTAAACATAAATCCAAAATTTTCCGCGCAATTTTGAAAATCTCTTTGTCAATTTATTTGTTTAAAGTAAATTGAATAATCGGCAAACTCATACGTCAATTATTGTAGTCAGCAATAATAATAAATTGAAATGTTTATAAACATTTTCTTCCAGCGTGTTTAAATATTTTTATAAAAAACAATCAGACAATTTTTTTTTATTCGCAGAGGAAGAAGAAAAAAGTATTTATCAAAATAATCTAGTGTTTAAGTGACGAGTAAGTAAATATTTATAAATTAAATAACACATTAATCACTGCAACAATTGCACTAATTACTCTGCTCAGACTTTGGTACAATAGAAGATATATATTCTTTTAAGATAAATTTAATCCTCCCGATAAATAGCTTGAAAATATTCATTATTTTTCTTTCACCTGCGGCATAAAAAGAAGAAAATAGTTGGATTAAGTACTATAAATAGTAAAGAAGAGATAACATAAGATATCAGATAGCTAATTTGTCAAATAATAACGAGTTAGATAAGTATATTTTTCATTGATAACTTTGAATAATATTTACTTTTATGTCATGCTGACGATTGCAAGTATTCGATGTTTTTAATGAATTGATAAGTCGGTTGATTAGTTGTCATCAATTAATTTATATAATTTACAAATTAGATACTAACTTTGATTCGAAATAAGAAAATTAAAAATTTATAATAGTACTTTTTATTTTCATTATTTATTTATTTAACCAGAAAAATTTTACAGAATATCAATATATAATATAATACATGACGTATCTGTCCTATAGAGATGCAGAACATCTGTTCATACAACTGGTATAAATTAAATTACACTGAGAAAAAAAAATTTTTTTATCCAGAATAAAATTTCTTGGCCTAAGAATCGTTTAAAATAAATTTTGGTTTTTTTGACAAAAGAATATTAATATCTATCATGATAATAAAATATTGGTATTAATTTTGATAGATTAACAAACGAATAGGTTCACTTGAATTAAACAAAAAATAATTCGATCAATTCTTAAGACAAGAAAATATATTCTTGAAAATTATCAAAAATATATATTCTTGTGACTTTTTTTTTATCAGTATACAATTCAAGAAAGCTTGTTTATATTATAATTAATTTATAGTAGTAGTTTAGAGAAATCATAAGTCACATTGCTTTATTCATCAAATTAGCCTCATCTTTAGTAATTTAATTGTTCCAACAAAATATTTCAATCCGTTTGATAACATATTAAAATGTTTAAATCCCGCGAATTTTGCACTTTAACTTGGAATGTTTTTATTGATTTTGGAAAGTGAAATCGATTTATTTATAGTATTAAAATAAGTATTTGAAAGTTTTTGCCTGCAATTATCGAAATAGAAAATGAGTGAGTTAACAATGAAAGTTTTTTGTATATTTAGAACATTAGAATTTTCATCTGTAATAATTGTTTGAATCAGTCTATTTTGAGTTGATACTATAAAATTTCGTATGGTACTATAAGCACCACCCTAGACAATAATTTCATAGTTTAAAAAAAATTTTTTTTTTAAAAAATGGTCTTTGTTGTGACAAGAAATCAATTTCTTGGAAATTTTCAACAATTTTATTTTTTATTATAACACTGCTAATTTTTTCTCACAGTGTTTATAAATAAAAAGTTTAATGTCGAGAAATAAAAAAAAAAAAGAAAATAAAAATGAGAAGAAGGCTTGTCTAAGCATAATAGTTTTAAATTACGTCGAGTTAGTTCTTTATTTTTTTTTCTTTTTCTTTATAAAAATATTTATATTCAAGATAAATATTGTAAAAATATTAAATAAGCGTCACAAGAAAACTTACAAAATTATCGAAAGTAATGATAATAATCATAATAATAGTCGGCGAAATGATAAAAAGATTACTTATCAAAATAAGATTACCAAAATCAGGTAATTAATTCACGAGACATAAATAAAACATCGTACGACAAAAATGATGACGATAAGTAAAGGAGGTCAACCATCCCGTTTGTTCGTGCGACAAACTGAAAAATGGCTTATTACTTACACGTTAAGGTTAGCAAACAATTATCATTGACAATTAAGTCGGCGTGAAAAATTAACGCAAGCTTGAACTCAATTCGGGGAATGAAATCAGGTTTAAAAAGTTAAATATCGCTAATTATTTCAATTGTAAGAATTTGAAAAACTGACGAACCTATGCGAGCCATTTTTGAAACGTTTCGCTATTGCAGAATATAAAATTATAAAAAATGCTGAAAATACATTCATTCCTGCTCATTTGCTAAAATATTATAACCTTGATAATTATTAATTAATCAATTTAAGTGGAGAAAATTCCATCAGAAAAATACTCGCACAAATACTGTCGGATTTTAATCTTAAATGTTAAGTATTTTAATTTCGTGATGAATTTCTTCTTTTATTGAAATATTTAATCTGATTATTGTTTCGATTATTGACAATTATTTTTACCAAAAACTTATATACTAAAAAAAAAATTAACTTGAATTAAGAGAAATATTCTTGAACCAAGAAAATAATTTTTAGTTCAAGAATGTTTCTGCTCAAATCAAGAAGATCAAGTTCTTTAAAATTATTTACTTGATTCAAATTAATTTTTTTTCTGTATAGGACCGTAAAAGCGAAAAAAATTATCGAATTTCAAGGAATAAATAATTTAATAGTCAATATCAGTCTAGGATATTAAATATAATTTATTGCACGCCTCATAGCGCGAAGCGCGTGAGGTAGTGCTTTACTCCCGACTCGTCAAGGTCGAGCAATTTTGTGATCTTTCAATGCCTCTATTACAACCATATTGCACTTATACAAAAATATAAGTAGATTTACATCGAGAAAAAACTTAAAGTAAACCATTTCATACTTTTTAAAAATCATTTTATGTTGCTACTTTGAAAAAATAAACGCTTCGCAAAAAAATTTGGATGTACCAACGATTACTCTCGAACAAAATCATATATCGCGACCGGATTTTTTTCATTAGTTCACATTTTTTTTATTAGATACACATGTACAAAAACAAAAGAACTTTTCTTATTTTTCTCACGTGAAAACTATGGCGCCTTTTAATCAACCTAGATTTTTTTAGACTACTTGCGCGTATGACAAGAAAAACGGGCGCCAATAATTAAAAAAAATAGAAAATACTCTATAAGAAATAACTTAATTATTTTTTTTTTCTTTTAAAAATTAATTACACAATTTATTTTTTGCTTGAAAAATGAATGAGCGTTATGAGGCATGCATTTTTGGATTTTACAAACTTTTGTAAAATTTCTCTACCTTAAAAAAATAATTTTTGAATCAAGAATTGAAAATAATTTTGTTCTTGAATAAATAACGTTTATTTTTTAATTAATTAATTAAATTTTGCATTAAAATTACAGATTAATTTTTTGTGTGTCTAGCAGTTTTTTTTTGTACAAACACATACTGCATATCTTAACATACACTAAACAGGGAAATATAAGTAGATCAAAAGTGAATATATCATTTATTAGATTAACTAAAGGTCACGCCTTGTTTACAACATTTTTGTTTCAGTAGTTGATTTTTTCTCATAAATATTTATCGTCTAATAAGGAAGCAATGCTCGTGCACGTATTTGTTTTTTCAATTTAAATAATACTCAATTATTGTAAATAGATTTACTTACATAAAAATAAAAAATTCCGGATTTATTTATTTAAGTGATAAGCGATTCTTTCAAATCGGTGATAATTTTACTTTCAATGTTACGCCATAGCAATTATTATTTATTCAGAGATTAGAAGTTTTAGTAGGTAATTATATACGTTTACTTTGATTGTGTAAAAAAAATTATTTGCCGCTTGAATTTGCGGGGTATTATAGCCAAGTATAAGTTATGCAAAATCCGTCAGAATTTTAATTATTTTGTAGCAAAAAAAAAACAAGTTTATTTAATGTATTTAATCTTCTAAATATGAAATTTAATCCAGCCGTTGAAGAATTTTTAGATTAAATTAAATTTTTATTTAGCTAAAGCAAATTTTACATTTTAAATTGCTAACCAATACTTCAAACAATTTATTTCAAGTTTAAGTTTGTGAGTATTTTTCAAAAAAATTTTATCTTTTATATTTTAAATACAATAAGCGTTTAATTATATTACTATATGCTGCACAAAAAAAATAAAAATGACGTAACATTTTTTATTGTGTAACGTAACATAAGTAAAAAATAATAAATTATTAACATTACTACGTTGAAATTAATTAATTACTCAAATGTTACTGAAATTAACTGACGCATGGAAATTTTTATAACTTCTTAATAAAAAAAAGGCCATTCGGCAGCCGAAATGGAAGTAGATTTTTCAAATAAAGAAAATTGATTTTTAATAAAATAATATAATAACACTAATAATGTATAACTTAATTTATGAATTAAAAACAAAATTCAATAATAAATTTAAAACTATTTAGAACAAATTTTGGAAAAAAAATTAACTTTTGAAGAAAAAGTTTCTCAAAGAATTGCAAAGATTATAAAATTTGAATTATAAATGACCAAATTTTAAATAACTGCTTAGGAACAACAATTTGCAAATCAATCAGATTTTTGAAACCGGATAAAATTTTAATTAAAGAAAACAATATTTAGAACTAATTTGTGACATAGTTACTGACGAATTACCTGAAAACATTACACGAAAGACTAATCATTATCGTAATTATTGAATTTACATCATGATTAAGCTATGATGCAGACAATAATTCTAAAACGGCTGCAACAGTAAAACTGTTTCATTAAACAAATTCTAAAAGGAGTAATATTGAGGCTATTACCACTTCTGAGTAGTGGAAATTGAATCTTATTAAAAGAGCTTTACGATGCATTTTACCGAATTTTTATATCTTGTCTCGATCAGTAATTATATCAAGTTGAAGTAGTAAAAACATCAATTTTTACGATTTTCAAAATTTCAAAATCCTGTCATTTCCAAATTACTCGCCCGATTAAGCTCATCTTCGAACTTAACCTTGGTCTTGATCGATAGATAAAGCATGTTGAGTTTGATAAGAATCGGTTATAAATTGAAAACGCTATCGTGCTGACAAGCCGCGTTATATCGTATATATATATATATATATATATATATATATATATATATATATATATATATATATATATATATTATATATATATATATATATATATAAATACATACATATATAAACTTTTGAACTATATACATTTTCTGACTCAGCTCGACAAACTGAGTCAGAAAACGACTAAATTTTTTCAAAGTTGCGCCATGAGGACGGCTGCAATAGTTAGATTTTTATAAAATCTACTAAAAAATTAATGTAAAAAAAATTCATCGAAAAATGTTAATTATAGAAACTAACAAAAATATTTGTTCAATTTTTTTTAAATATTAAAATTTATTTTTTATTTTAAAATAATAAAAAAAAGTGCCATTCGGCAGCCGAAATGGAAGTAGATTTCCTACTCAAATAAAATCACAACATAAATAATACAAATACTTCAATCACACTGATAGAAGCCCTTTTCCCTAAGTTAATACGAATGCAATAGTAAAATATCATTAAATATCTATAGATGAATAGGTTATTTTTAGTCGAGGAGAATGAAATAACATGAAAATTAAAGCTCGTTTAAATTAATGGGCTTTAAAATGCAATTTACAAAAATTCGATAAGTTATTTCATTGTATAAGTGCAATATGGTTGTAATAAAGGCATTTAAAGATCAAAAAATTGCTTGACCTTGACGAGTCGGGAGTAAAGCACTATCTCACGCGCTTTGCGCTATGAGGCGTGCAATTTTAATCATGAGTATATTATTTTCTTGAGATACAAAGTCGAGTTTGGAACAACAAAGTGACAATCCAAAAGTGGACGCCTTATAACGCTCATTAATTTTTTAAGCGAAAAATAAATTGTGCAATTGATTTTTAAGAGAAAATAAAATAATTAGGTTATTATTGGCACCTATTTTTTTTCTTATGCACGCAAGCAGTCTAAAAAAATCTAGCTTGATTAAGGAGGTTCGAGCGAATCTAATGTAAAAAATAATTTCCAACTTTGAACTTTGAAATTAAGTATACGTATAAATAAATACGTCATTTATCTAATCCCAAAATTTAAAAAAGATTCACCGTTTAGTTACTTAGATATTAAATTTAAAAAATCACATATTTTATCTCCTTATACACGGGCTCTTATGGCGGACAAACTTTTGTCGAGACCTTCAATTATTTTTTTCAATATTAACCTCCCAACTTTAATGGATAAAAAACTATACACAAGAAACTTGAATTATTGCAAAATATAAAAACAATTTAGTAATAATACATTACCGATATAATTTTTGAAATAATAATAATAATGGAGGTTTTACTTGTATCACCTGGGCAGTGTTTTACAAGGGAGGGTGGGGTATTATTTTTCACTTCCCTTTGTTACACAACATACTTTTTTCCCAGCTCTACTTTGTATTTACTTCCATCATTATTATCACTTCATTATACTCACTACTTCTTTTGACCCCACCCCCCTGCATGTCGGGATTTTTTCATTCCCAACACACACTTCTTAATGCGGCTGTGGACCGACTTGTGCCTTCTGTACCGCATTCACCCTGGTCCTTACCACTCGGGTATTGGAGCAGAAACATGGGGAAACCACAGAAAAAACCCACGTTAGTACAGTCGGAGCTGGGTTAAGTCTACAGTGATTGATAAGAAATTCTTCTTTATCGACCACTGGAGCATTAGGCCCCTATCCTAGTGTGCAGAGATCCCTCGCGCTAGCCAACGCTGACTACCCTGATAGCCAAGTTGGTCGCAACTTTCCGTCGATTTACTGCCGCAACTTGTCACCAACTTGGTGGCAAGTCGTGGAAATGAACTCGGTTGTTCACCAAGTTGTCACCAAGTTGTCGGCAAAAATTGCTTTCGAAACTCTTTCGCACCAAGTTGACGACAAGTTTCTCAAGAAATTTGGCGACATATTGCGGCAGTATATTGGTCTTGTTTTTCTCAGAAACTTGTAGCCAACTTGACACCAACAGTTACAAATTCGGAAGCTGACCACAAGTTGCCGCTAAGTTGGTGGCAACTATCTGACACCAACTTGGTTGGTCTGAAACTGTGGCTATCAGGGTAGAGTGATCACTCATTCAAGTTGTTGCTTAAATGGGTGATCACCCAAGTCAGACGTGTGCCGCCCGGCTATCTCTGTCACCTCCAGAGGCTGGCAACATTAACGCACATATTTTTATTTATAATCACTGAAAAATATTGGTGCGTGTCGGGATCGAACCCGGGTCCCACTCTTTCGAAAAGCGGGCACTGAACCGACCAGGCTATTGCCAGCCTCAACTAATTTTTGAAATATCGAAAGTCAAATTTTATGTTTGTGACTCGTTTATCGTCAGCCATTTATTCGAATAAAGATTTGACAACATCGCGTCAACAGCTGATAAAAAAGAAAAGGATAGAAATATAGTTACAGAGAGAGAAATGTTTAACTCACACTCTCATCCACGTCTCAGTTATGGGTATAATCAAACGCGCTATTGCCAAATCTGTTTATTTATTCCGGCAAGTAATGAATACCAAAGTCATTTTATTACTTTACTTTATTAAATAGTTAAAAATCATCAATTGTTAAATTTTTTTAATTATTTTAAATTAAAATAGAGGATTTTGACGAATATTGGGAAGACTAAAATTTAAAAAAAATTTTAACACTATTTTGACTCATTAGTTACGCTCGAACTTCCTTAAGTGGCGCCATAGTTTTCACGCGAGGAAAATAAGAAAAGTTCTTTTGTTTTTATACATGTGTATCATAGTAAATTTTAATAAAATTCATTAGAAAAAAAAATAAACGACGTAAACTAGGCTACTGATATGAAATACGGCACGAGTTTATCGAATTATAGAACTAATGAAAAAAATCCGGTCTCGATATGTGATTTTGTTTGAGAGTAATCGTTGGTACATACAAAATTTTTTTCGAAACGTTTATTTTTTCAAAGTAGCAACATAAAATGATTTTTAAAAAGTATGAAATGGTTTAATTTAAGTTTTTTCTTGATGTCAATCTACTCATGTTATTGTATAAGTGCAATATGGTTGTAATAGAGGCATTTAAAGATCACAAAATTGCTTGGCCTTGACGAGTCGGGAATAAAGCACTACCTCATGCGCTTCGCGCTATGAGGCATGCAATAAATTATATTTAATATCCTAGACTAATATTTACTATTAAATTATTTATTCCTTTAAATTTGATAATTTCTTTCGCATTTACGGTCCTATACAGGAAAAAAAAATGAATTTGAATTAAGTAAATAATTTTTAAAAACTTGATCTTTTTGATTTGAGCAGAAAAATTCTTGAACTAAATAGTATATTACACACCTAGGGAAGTAAAGTAAGAAATGTCTCAGATCACATGTAATTGTTGGCCGAGGCGAAGCCGAGGTCAACAAACATGTGATCTGAGGCTTTCTTATTTACTTCCCGTGGAGTGTATACTATTTTTTCTGCCCTCCGGCCGGAAAGTGGCAACTTTCTGGCCGCTGCGCTAAACAAAGTTGCCACATTCCAGCTACGTCGAGTAGAAAAATAGTATACACACCTTGGCCAGTAAATAAGAAAGCCTCAGATCACATGTTTGTCAACCTCGGCTTCGCCTCGGCCAACAATTACATGTGATCTGAGACTTTTCTTATTTTACTGGCCTAGGTATGTAATATACTATTTTGTCCGACGAAGGCGGAAAGCGGCAACTTAGTTTAGCGCAGTGGGACGAAAGTTGTCACTTTCCACCCGGAGGGCAAAAAAATTATTTTCTTGGTTCAAGAATATTTCTCTTAATTCAAGTTATTTTTTTTTTTTTAGTGTATAAGTTTTCGGTAAAAATAATTGTCAATAATCGAAATAATAATCAGATTAAATATTTCAATAAAAGAAGAAATTCATCACGAAATTAAAATACTTAATATTTAAGGTTAAAATCCGACAGTATTTGTGCGAGTATTTTTCTGATGGAATTTTCTCCACATAAATTGATTAATTAATGATTATCAAGATTATAATATTTTGATAAATGAGCAGGAATGAACATATTAATTTTTAGCATTTTTTATAATTTTATAAAAAAAAACGTCGGTAATATCCTAAACCGACGTTACCACAAATGTTAATCATCAAGTTATCAAAATTTCAAAATAGGTATTTGAATTTAAAAAAAAAAAGTATTGAAATCATCAATGTGTTAAATTACTTGTAGGTTAAATTACTTGTAGTATAAAAAAACATTTTTTTTTATCAAGCTAACTAGCTTTCTTGCAGAGTAAAAATAATAAAATTACGTCTTTAATTCTGCGCGAACATAACCGGTCGGCAGAACAGGTTTTGGCGAGCCCTTTGTTTTCAAGCAACAAATTTAATTACAGTAAACAAGTTTCATCTGTGGGCGAGGTTATAAAAATGCTATTGACGTGCGAAGATACAAATAAAAAAAAAACAATTTGTTTTTGTTAGTAAGCTATGAATTTACTTCTTTAAAATAATTATGATTAAAATGAATTAGGTAATTGTAGTCTATCAAATAGTTGAGTTTGTAATAAAATTGATTAGTCCAAATGATTTAGGTTATTATGATAAATTGAATGATAATTTAATTTTGTCTATATTTAACTATTAAATGATTAAAATTTTAAAAAATTTACTTAATTTAATAGAGAAAAAAAAATTGATTTCAAAAAAGATTAAATTTAGTAAAAATTAAAAAATTTTGGATTTTGACATTAGAAAAAAAACATTTTTAGATAAACAACTTGCGAATTTTAATCCGAAATTATTTTTTCCCAAATTTATAAATCTTTTATTTAATAAAAATTTTTCTGCTAGAAAAATTTTGATTTATTCTTCTAAGAAATACAATTTTTAAAAAATTAATTTCTAATTACAAAATTGCTCATTTTTTTCAAAATAAATTTTTTCTCAGTGTAGTTTTGAGTTTTTTTTAAGCTACGCGTCAAAAATATAAAATTTTTGAAGAAATGCAATGTCAAAAAATAGAATTTGGAAAATCTTTGATTTTTGAGAAACAATTTGCGGATTTTAATTCAAAATTTTTTTTCCCAAATTGATAAAACTTTTTTTCAATAAAAAGTTTAGAATTTTTCAGCTAAGAAATAAAATTAAAAAAAAATTAATTTCTAATTACAAAATTGCTCATTTTTTTCTAAATAAATTTTTTCTCAGTATAGTGTTGAGTTTTTTTTAAGCCGCGCGTCAAAAATATAAAATTTTTGAAGAAATGCAATGTCAAAAAATAGAATTTGGTAAATCTTTATTGATTTTTGATAAAAATAATTTTAGATAAACAATTTGCAGATTTCAATCCAAAATTTTTTTTCCCAAATTTATAAAATTTTTTTTCAACAAAAAATTTACTGCAGAAGAATTTTGAATTTTTCAGTTAAGAAATAAAATTTTTAAAAAATTAATTTCTAATTACAAAATTACTCTTTTTTTTTTTTTTTTCAAAATAAATTTTTTCTCAGTATAAATGCAATGTCAAAAAATAGAATTTGGAAAATCGTGGATGATTAATAAAAGATCTATCCAAAGTAATAAATTTACCTGCACGTTTGTCTTCAGTACAAGGCGCCATGTCGATTTTGTTATGATCGCTCTTCATAATAAGCTCCTCGTTAATTTTATTAGCAGCTTCTTGAAGCAGTCCTACTTGGAGCGCCAATCTTCGGACAGCTAGGCAGTATCCAAGAATAGGACCACCAAGAAGATCTAAACATGCAGCAACCCAGGGCATTACCCTACACTGATACCAGTAAAAACTGGAATTATTGAAAACTAATGAAACCCCTAGTCGATAATATCCAACCAATTGAAATAAACATCAATATCAGTAGCAATAAAACTGATACCAAAAATCTGTAAAATGAAAACTACTAAAAACAACAAAATGAGCTTATCGACGCCCTGCTAAAGCTCTTCAGAAAAATGGTCGCTGCTAGTGTGTCGTATTATCGACAACAAGTCCTCCCTCATTCCAATTTGCCTTATCCTTACTTCCGGAGCCAGTTTGTGAACTTTAATTACGTTTTTTTTATTAACCCGACTTCTGGTCAATCTGCTCCTGATTGAGTTTTATAAATAAATATATCTAGCCTCTAATTATCCACTCGATAATCCTTCAGATGATTACGTAACAACGCGATTACATACTCGGTTATTATTTAATCGATCACTGAGAGGTTAAAAATATCTTGAGCCAATAGTTCGATTTATTTTACTGATTTACAGCTATAAGCCCACTATTTTCTCCAAAGTAAAAGTTTTCATTTATTTACGAGGTATTTTTAAACGCCCAGAGCAGTAGTGACCTCTGGAAGCTGAAGTCTTTGTCCCAATTCTGAGCGTCTTCTTAGAAAAACAATTGAATTATTCGTGGAAATGTTCCATCCACTAAAACTCGCACTTTTATTTTAAGCTTCGTGGAATTTCTCGACAACGTTACTTCTCGGAACTCCTTTTATTCTTTTTAGATATTTATTTTCAGCAAGCTATGGTGTCTTGCTTACACTTGGTACTCGCAAATATCGCGGGTTTGTAATTTTAGGGAACTGTTTGTGTTAAGGAACAGTAAAACGAACTAAACGGGGGCTTGCTCAACTCACGGCTTTAGTATCGACCGTGTTTGGCATCCCTACTACCAACCAGCGATAGTTTACGAAATGGAAACGGGTAACATATGTTGGTTTATACTTGCGCACTGAGCCTGGTGAGAGTGCGTAGGTGTGATCAGCTGTTTAGAAAAATATTATTGCTTGGTATAGAATGTAGAATGTTCTTAAGACGCAAGGCGTATTATAAAGGCAAGATGTTTTTATTATGGCTTGATACTTTTTTTTTTTGGGATTATTGAAAGGTGATCAAGAGATTATTAGAACGAATTAACGAAGGAGAATTAACGAATTATCGTTAGGAGACAGTAAATAAAATGTACGAGGGAATTATTTTGTTAATTTAAGACTGATAAGAATAGATGATTTTTATCTATTGCATTAATTAACGAAGTAATCGTTAATAATTCCAAGATTATTCTATCTAATAAACTACCACTAGCTTTTGAGATAAAAAAGAATTATACAGAATATAATTTATTAAAAAAAAAAATTTTTTTTTATTTTAAATTAAAGTTTACACAGAAAAAAAGGTTCACTTGAGCAAAGAAAATATTTTTCTTCCTAATTATTTTCTTGAGCGAAAAAAAAAATTTTTTTGACAAGAAATTTCACTTATTCCAACAAAATTAATTCCTTTGCTTTAAGAAATACGGATCTTGATCCAAGAAAATTTATTTGTCAAGAAAATCTTGTTGTTTTGAGAAAATTCAGCCTCTTGCTCCAAAAAATTTAGTTCTTGATAGAAGTTAATTTTCTTGTCTTGAGAAAATCCGAACAAAAACAGTTTCACTGTAAAAAAAAATCGCGCCAAGTCCACGTTCATAAGACTATTAAGAAAAAAAAATTTCTTATTTCTTTACAAAAAGATATAAAATAAAAAAATAAAAAAATTCAAGTAACCGATATGATTGTATTTGATTTTCGGAAATTAAAAAAAATTTTATTGTAAATTTGAAAATTAAGAAAAAAATTTTGGAACGTATTTAGTGTGCGTGGTTGCAAAATATTTTACTTTTAATGAAATTCGTAAAATCTATTTACTAGGACTTTAAAAAAATTGAAATACACAATGACGCACACCAAGTACGTTCCAAAATTTTTTTTTTAATTTTCAAATTTACAATAAAATTTTTTTTAATTTCCGAAAATCAAATACAATCAAATCGATTACTTGAATTTTTTTATTTTTTTATTTTATATCTTTTTGTAAAGAAATAAGAAATTTTTTTTCTTAATAGTCTTATGAACGTGGACTTGGCGCGATTTGTTTTTACAGTGAAACTGTTTTTGTTCGGATTTTAGTATTTTTTGTAATTATAAAAATTGGATAAAAAAAGTACCGTAGAATTAAATAAAATTTCGCAGCCTCAAAAAACCGTTCTGCTTACAGTAAACACAGTCGGTAGTCTGGCGCTCCGTTTACAACGGATTTGAACGGAACTTGGCGCCAGATTCTACCGAATCTGTGGATAAAAATTTACAATTGGTACCAACTTAAATCTCGCGTTGGCTGCATTTTTTATAGCAAACTATCCTCTTGAAGCTACAGTTTATGTAAAAACAATTCCAGCGCACCCTGGCGAATGTAGATGCAAGCTGTGAAATGTATTTTTTTAACTGTAGTTTCCCATCTATTGGAAGATTACCATGCATTCTCGAATTATTTAGTCTGTGGCATGTCACTTTTTACATAGAAAAAAAGTCAGGATCGAAATTTTTGAGCTTGCTATAGTTTGTGCTGATAAAATTTAATAATTTCAAGTAGATTAATTATTATAATTGAATATAATTAATTAATATCAGTAAAATAAAGCATGAATTACTGTTATAATATAAAATTTAGGAACAAGAAGTACCGTAGAATTAAATAAAATTTTGCAACCTCAAAATACCGTTCTGCTTACAGTAAACACAGTCGGTAGTCTGGCGCTTCGTTTACAACGGACTTGAACGGAACTTGGCGCCAGATTCTACCGAATCTGTGGATTTTTCACTTGCTCCAAAAAATTAAATATAAAGATAGAAGTAAATTTTCATTAATATTTTTATTGATTAACATGTCAAATGGGAAGATCAAATAATATTTCATCATTTATGTTCATTCAATATGTATAATTGCACGCTAAAATAGTATAAAATGGGTATCAAATATTCAAGAGAAAAATTTTCTCAAGGTGAGAAAATTTTTTTCTCAGCTGAAGTAGGTGGCACTGCTTCCCTAAAGTATCTAAAAATCTTGACCAAATATAAAAATTTATTGTATCAAGTATTAATGATAATTTGAATTAAGAAAAAATTACTACCACCAAAAATAGATTTTAAAGAAAAATTTTTACTTCGGCCCACACAACTTCGGTCATCCTTCAGGCACCCGAAAATTTTTTTGAGCCAAGAATTTTGTTCTCCCGTCAAGAAATGTTTCTTTCTGTGTAGGTTTGGGAGGAGTGAATATACCTATTTAACAAAATAAGCTTAGTATAAAATAGATTTAACTTATTTCAATATAAATTATAAAGCGAAAAAATTATGAAGAGCACCAAAAATATTTTAAAACAATTACTCAGAAGGCGTAAATAATATTTATAAAGTTAATGATTGCTCTTGACTGGACAGTAACTATTTTTTTAGATAGTATTTAATTGATTTAGTAAATATTAGTGCATTTTTTATTTCATTTGGTAACAGGTTGAAGTATTTAATTGCAGTATACAAAGGACTATTTTGGTACTCAGTCTTGGTTATTTTATGTTCCTGAATTATTTTGGGTCTAGATCTGCCTTCATATGATTAAAAATGATTAATTTTTTTTTATTACTCATGCGGAAAAGAGGTATCTTTACGCTTGCTATTACCGTCGAAAAATAGTGACTCACCCATTTTATAATTGCGATGGAGGTTTTTCATCCGATAAACAGTTATTTAGGTGCTACAAGTTCACTTGCCGCACGCAAATTATTCTTAGCACACGCAAGTTCAAATAAAATGAAATAAAATAATGACGTTGAAATAAAACATAAACAAAAAAATAAAACAATCGAAATATTAAAACTGAATTGAGGTTGATGCGTCAAACAATTTAATTTAATAAGCAAAAAAAAATTAATTTATTTATGTTGCTATTGTTGTTCTTGTTTTTTTTTTTCTTATCAAATAAAATTATTCTCATTGTTATTTAATTGATACTTTTTTAACTGCTTAATTTTTCAGTTATTATTTTTGGTCTCGCTTCGCTCGTGCACTGAAAAAAAAAATTAACTTGAATTAAGAGAAAAAGTCTTAACTTAAGAAAATAATTTTGAAGAGTTTCATTGGCTAGAATTAAGTAAAATTATTTGAACCAACAATTATTTCTTAGTTTAAGAATTTTTTTACTCAAATCAAGAAGATGTTCTTCAAAATTATTTACTTGATTCAAGTTAATTTTTTTTTCTGTGTGGACGTATAACATGTGAAATCAATTTTAATTATTTTGTTTATTATTAAAATAGTTATTTTAGTAAGAGTAAGTAGTAAAATAATAATACATAATTTTATATTAAGAAAAAATGGACTAAAAACTTTAAACATATTTTTCTCGAAACTATTTTTCTCAAACTAGTAGCATTAATAAGTCGGGCTTTTTTTTACTATTTTTATATAGATTATAATTAACTTAGTTTTTTTTTTTTTTTTAATCGACCATAAAGGGGGAATTTTTTTTCAGACTCTACGGCATCGCTCATATCTTGAAGACTATTAAATATTTTTTAATAAAAATTTGTGTTAATATTGTTAAATGTAAAGTTAATGAATTAAATAAAAAACGATCTCGATATTTCTTTATTTTCGAGGTAAAAAAAATTTCCGAAAATTATTAATTAAAAAAAAAAAAATTTTATTTTTCGTATCTTCAATTTTTTGCTTTGAAGAAATTTTATTTGTAATTATGAAATTGAACTTATTGTTTGCGTCATTAGAAAAATGAATAGTTATTTTATAGAAAATATCTATCGTGACAAAAGATGTGTGTACAAGTCCGAAGTCTTGAATATTAGAAAGGAAAATAAAAATAGAAACAGAGACCGTTTTATAAAATAGACTTGACATTTCCCCCGGTGCTTTATCCTTGATACAAAGTCCAATAAAGTCTATATCTATAATCGGTTTATTAAATTACTGACCACGTCGGCTATAAAAAGAGAGAATCACTTGGTTTAATTGAAGATGCTGCTATTATCTGGAGACCAAATGAAAGAAAAAAATCAGAAGCGATGTATAAAAAATGGGAGTGTCTGTCCCCGTTTATTTTGATAACATAATCGGGTGTGTATGAACTTGGTTGTGAAATTATCATATCAAGTGTCTAGTCGATGACGTTTTATCAAAACTTTATTTAATTTATTGCAATAGTCGAAATATATATCATTGTTTAAGAAAACAATTTTTTAATTATCGGTTTATCGCGTCGTTTGATGTATTATACAGAATGAGTTGCAGAAAAATATCATTTTATTTATTTGATAAATTAAAGTAGGACTTTTAATTTCAATTATTCAAAGTAATTTTGAATTTAGAACAAATTCAATTTTTTAAAATATGCCGCAAAATAAAAATTGTAATTTTAAATCAGGAAAAAAAAGAAAGTCTGTCATATTAATAATATCATTTTTGAAGGAACTTTCGACTAGTAAAAAGAAATTTATTATTTTGTAATAAATCATGAACTTATTATGTTCATAAAGCAATTTTTGAACATTAAAAGTTTGAACAAAAATCGATTAATCGAAAACTCACACTGACAAATATATGTTCGAAAAAAAAAAAAAAAAATAAATTGGCTCAAGTAAATATTTTTCTTCAAAATTTCAGTTTAATTTAAAAATATTTACACCTTTTTATCAAAGAAAACGTTACATTTAAATAAATAAATTATATCTTTTGGATGAAGGTCTAAATACTCTCCATTCAAGAATTTTATCCTTCAACGGAGTATGTTCCCTCACAGAAAAATTATATCCTAAAAGAGGTATTCAAAAAGTTCGGAAAATCCAAAAGTGCACGCCTCATAATCTCATTTTCCACAATAAAATTGAATAAAATAAAATACAATAAACAAAATAATGAAATATAAGCAGAGATAATTGCTTGACCTTGAGAGAGTGAGAATAAGGCACTACACTGATAGAAAAACAATCTTGATTCAAGAAACTTTTTTTCTTCAAAACTTGAACTCTTGAAACTAGATATAGATATATTTCTTTCAAGAATTTTTGTCTCTTGGTTCAAGATAGGCGATAACATTGATTCAAGATGTTACCGACTTGTGTTAAGAATGGCTTTTTTTTGAGTCATTAATTAATTTAGTTATTTCCAAGAAACAAGTTTTTTTTGGTACAACAATCAAAGACTATTTAGTTTTTGGAATATACTCTGATGAATTATTTTAAGTTCTTTAAACGATAATATTATTTTGATTGAAAAACTTAAATGTATCGATTGAAGATAATATAGCTCTTAAGCCAAGAAAATCTAAATCAAGACAAGAAATTCTTAAAACAAAATAATCATTTGTCTTTCAAAATAAATTCTTAGATCAAGAAAATATCTCTTGAGTCAACATAAATTTTCTTTCAGTGTACTCAAACGCTTCGCGTTATGAGACGTGCAAAACAGAAAACTCTGCTATGGTTTGGTAGCGCCATAATTCTAAGGTGAGAAAAAAAATACTGTAATAAAATGTATGTATATACATATATCTTTGTTTTTTATAAATAATAATTAAACGACAGTGAATTGAACACTCATATTAAAAAGATCCAAGTACCCTCCTAGTGTATAGAATGTCTATAAAGAAATAATACGCAGAAAAACTTTTGTTATGCATCTTAAAATTAATTTTTCAATTAATTAATAATATTTTTGAGGAAATTTCCGATAAATTTACTCATTAAATAACTATTAACATTTAATTGACTAATAAAAAATATAGCACTCTGAATTACCGGTATACACTTGACAACACCGCAAGAGTTCACTAACCTTAAAATTCATTTATGTTTACTGTCTAACTAAAATGACTAAGATCTTCTAGCATTTAAAAAACCGCGGTTACTTATGCGCCGAGTAACTGCGCAAGCGGTGTTGTCAAGTCAAATACAAGACTTTAAAGAACGGAAGTTCCGAGTGATTTTTCATAAAAAATATAAAATATCTCCGTAATACGTTTGGAAAGCTACTTTTTGTATTGTTTTAATCGAAAGCTTATTATTTTTTCAATCAAATTCAATGAAAATAAAATTTTTTTTAAATCGTTAGTTGCATTTAATTCTTAGCCAAATACACGGCTAGTGGAATCTCCATTTACCTACATGTAAAAATTACAATTTTCAAACCTAATTATTTGATTAAATATCCCGGAAACCTACTGTTTTTTAATTTTTTATTAATTATTAGGCAACGTAGATTGAATTTTCAAATTTTCTGGAAGTTTCAAAAATTTGACTACTTTGCGTGGATCTTTTTAATTGAGAAAGTCCGCGGTGTATTACTTTGTAACATCTGATTCAACTCTCTTGCAGCGAGAGCGTTCAACAACTATGCGCCCTCTGTCGAAAATTTTCTACAAGTACTTTCTTATCCATCATCTTTCAGTTCTCATCCCAAAATTTGAAATTATATTAAATCTTTAATTTGTTTTATCAAAGTTTTTACCCCTAAATCACGCTAATCATGCTGACATTAAATATATATCAATGCTTATCAGCCAAAGAGTTAGAAAAAGAAAAAGTAAAATTTATCAGCAGTCATATGTTTTAATAAATTAACGGTTATTGATATAATTATCTGCTAAATAACAACTCTTGGAACGTCAATATCAAACATATGGCATAAAGATAATTATTTCTCTCTTCAATATATCCCATTTATTCGTCAACGATTACTAAACGTGAGACCTTGATAGTGTTTGTCTCACAGTGAACGTTAAAAACAAAATATCCGTTATCTTTTATCATTCGCTTGATTAGATGGTCATTTGTTCATCGATCAATTTAGTTTGTACGCTAGATTATTTGTTAATCAACTTTGATTACTTACTCGAGCCACGTGACCCATAGCGTCGTTTTGTCTTGACTTAAGATATTTATTAGTGACTCAATTCTCTTGATTAATGGTAAAGTTGTTTATCACAAATGTTTATGTATTTTTACAAAGACATTTCGATTAATGTTTTGCAACCTAATAGAATCAATTCTCTAAACTGTTTTATCAATTTACGTAGAAATCAATTATATTTTCGATTTAGTGATGCGAAGGACCCGCGTTCGAGCCCAATAGCCACTCAATTAAATTTTTAATCTCTTCATTTGTCTTATGAGAAGTGGAATAAAGATTCCGACTCAATATTTTTTAATTACAATTAATTTTTTTCTAAATTGGTTTTTTTTTTTTCATGATTCACGTATAATAATCATAAATAAAATTTTGCTTTATTAAATAATGAATTTTGTTAAATTACACTGTATTTTTTTAACTATTAAAGTTTTTAAAGATATAAGCTCATCCCGATGTTACACTCATCAACAGCTTTCATTTGAGTACCCACATGCAATTTTTATATATTTTTCATATATACATGTATATGGATGATTCTCTGTAAGGACGTCCTAAATCTGTACAAAATTGTCCGACCAAATTATTTTTGATTTTATTATAAAAAAAAATAACAAGGGCTACAAAACTATCAGCTTAATCATAATAAATAAACAGCCAAATTAATTTTTGTTTTTTCGATATTTGTGTGTCTTTTGCCATACAACATGACAGAGGACTGTTTGCCAGGGGATTGTTTTTTTTTTATCAAATTGAGAAAAATCAAGCAAACTATTTCAATGCATTCAACTTTTCAAGTTCTCAATCAATGTTTACATTAATTAGAATAATATTAAGACTTATGGATTCAATTTTATAAATAAATTATAAATAAAAATAGTTGCCAGGGGACTGAGTTTTGAAGTGGCCCAGACACATATTTCCAGCACAAACGGTGCTTTGACACTAAATAAAATGGCGATAAAGCGCTAACAGCCCTATAATTATTAACTTAAGGCTAGTTAGATCCATATAAACCTTACAAAAGGTAAAATAACACGCTGAATTTTTTTTTTTGGCTTTGAACTTCTGGCAGGGGACTGTTCTTAAAATGCCTGGGACAAACTTTGGTTTAATGAATTAAATAAAACAAATTCATTTTCGGTACTTCTTATTGAAGATTGTTAGTTAACTAAATAAGTTTATAAACATTATGGACCAAATTATATATTATGGACAAATAACTTAAAATTTAATCTTAAAGTTTTAATTTTGGGAAAGGGACAGCCCAGGGGACTGTTATTTCGGTGGTTTACGAATTTATAGCAAAAAAAATTAAAATTTATTTCATTTTAATTTTCAATGCTCCAAATAGAAATGTTTTTTTACTTTCATAACAAATTTTTTTTAGTAACATAATAACAATTTTTCCAAGTAAAAAATGCCTGGGACAGCGAAAAACATCCTTACAGAGAATCACCCATATAATGTATATAAATATATGAAAAATTGATGTGGGTACTTAAATGAAGGTTTCGATGAGTGTAATGTCGGGATAAGCTTATATCTTTAAAAATGTCAATAGTTCATAAGATATTTGTTAAATTGTACTGTACTTTCTTAACTATTAACATTTTTAAAGAAATAAGTTCATCCAGATGTTACACTCATCAACAGCTTTCATTGGAGTACCCACATGCATTTTTTATAAATTTTTCATATATACATGTATATAATGTATATAAATATATGAAAAATTGATGTGGATACTTAAATGAAAAGTCTTGATGAGTGTGACATCGATATTAGCTTATATCTTTAAGAATATCAATAGTTCACGAGATACAAGGTCATTTCTTACTTATGTATCTAAAGATAGAGCATTTTCGAATACAGCTTAAACACTTATTATCATTAATTGACTATTGGTGAGAATGATATGAAGCCTTGAAAAGGCATAACTCCAGGTCAAGACTTTTCCAACGATACCAAATTTAACCATAAAAACCCATTTTATCATATAAATACACTGAAAATTTGATATTTAAACTTTAATCATAAGATCCTTAGATTTTTCATCTACAGGACAGGGTCCTTACTTACCGATCGTTCGTAGTTCTAAAATAATAAAATAATCACTCCAGCTTATTGTTCCAATTATGTCGACTAATTACCAAAGACCATTATTATTACTCTCTGAACACTACTGATAACTTAATAGTATTTTCTGTTCGGCTATTAATAAAAAAACTTGAATTTTACTGCTAGTCTTTAGTTATTTACTGTGACATATTTAAGATACTTCAGAATTTCTGTCCGAAAATTCTCGAAATATGATTGTATTTCTAAAAATTTTTATTGTTCATCTTCTAAACAGTTACCGTAAGTATTTTTAAACTTTTTAATATAACTTTCGTTGGTGACAAATTGCCACGTGATCAAAGAATATAAATTTTCCACAGTGTGTTTATCGAATACTCTTGAAATTAAAGAATTTAAGTCCGAAGACGATATTCGAAAATTCACAAATTTTCCAGTTACAAATTCATATTCAGGACAGAGTGTGGCACGACGGATCCCTTTACCAGTACAGTCCCCTTCGCCACGACGGCCCTCTTCGTCACAACGGTCCTTCTCAAATTATAGGTAAAAATTATTTTTTTCATTTTTCGTCAAGTTATAACTATGATGTTTTTATGATATTTTGGGCCAATATATAATATGTGGGGCATAATGGACCTTTCGAGAAAAAATTATTTTTTTTCTTTTAATTGTGATAAATTTAAACAATTCATTATTTCGGGTCAATGATATTTATCTTGGGTAAAATGAATTAGAAAAAATTTAGTTAAACTAAAAAATTTAACAAAAAATTGAATTATATAGCTTATAAAAAATTAAAAACAGTTTTTTTTTAATTAAAACAGTAATTATATTGTTGATTATTGATCACGGTATCCTTTGCGCCAGGCAGAAACCCAATCTCAAAGTTATATTTGAGTTCCTCCATCAAGGATGTCTTACTCTACGCAATTCATATTTCTAATTTTGACGATAAAAATATTAGAAAAAAAAAAAATTAGGAAAACGGTTGATCCTAAAGGCCATCCCTGCAACTTCCCGCTACCTTCATACCAAAGTGCTCAACAATTCACTTATTTTTTAAGCTCTTCGAGCTCAAAAATATAACTTTTATGTAGTTTTGAGCTCTCCGAGCTCAAATAAATCACTGTTCTGTGCTTTTGAGCTCTTCGCGCTCAAAAGGCTAATGAGAGTTTTATAGAACACTATTTTTTGAATTTTCAAACCGCAATAAATTTTGAATGAATCAACTGATTTTCTCGCGGTTTACGGCATTCAACGCAGTTTTTTGAGTTCTTTGAAAAATCTTTAAGCGTAAACTGGTCAGACTAAAAATTTCATAGAAATTCTGAAAAAAAAACATTTTTTTCAATTTTTTTCGACAACGATATCTCACGAAAAAATCAATCGATTTTGACCGGGCTGGTGGCAATCGACGTGATTTTTTGAGGTTAAGCTGATTAGTGTTTGGAATTGATCGGTTCAGCCGTTTAAAAGATATTTCAAAAAAACGAATTTTTGGAAATTTTATTTTTGAGATTTCTCAAAATTGGTCGACTCAAATTCTGTAAATTAGTATCATAATTCTAGGGGCAAAGGAACTCTTCAGAACGCCACTTACTTTGATCGAATCGGATGATCCGTTCAAAAGTTCTGAGAGATTTACACATATACACACACACACACACACACACACAAACACATACATACATATAGACACGGTGAAATCACCGCGGAAATAGTCGATTTTCGAAAAACGGGGTAAAAACAATAACTTCCCGATTTTTGAAAATTTTCAATTTTCTTAGCGGAAAGTTGAAAATAGTTGACCTCACCGTGACTCCGGTTTAGCCAAACGTTGATCCTTGATATGAGACGATGCGTCCACCTACCCTTCACTGTGGCATCCCACTGTAGTTGCCATCGACTTATGCTCTTCTGCCGTTCTTCTGTTCTAAGCTCCTCAGCGCTTAGTGTGGTTGACTTCTTTCGTTGGTAAAGGATCCGTCTTTCCTCAGCTAAGACTGAGAGGCAAAGTTCCGGAAATTACACACACTGCTTCCATAGATATTGTGCGGAAGGCGCTCGCTACTCTTAAAGCACTCAGACGGTAGACTGGTCCAGCCCTTCTCCATGATTCTTGCTTCTCTAGTGCGTCCGCCCAGATAGATATTCCGTAAGTGAGCATTGATGTGACTACAGATAATAGCAGTAGTCTTCTGCTCTGCTTTGGGCCTCCGACGTTTGACATCAGTCGTGCTAAGCTAGCTACCACTGATGATGCTTTTGCACTCACGTGTTCGACTTGCTGCTTAAAGTTGAGTCGGGCATCAAGCATCACTCCCAGATATCGGATATATGGTTGTGATGTGATTTCTTGTTCTCCGACTTTCACCTTTATGGTCTCTATCGCTTTTCTGCTGGTAATAAGCACAGCCTCAGTCTTCTGTTTAGCCAGTTGTAGATTCATTGAGTCCATCCACCGGTCAACTTTCTCAAAGGTGATACCGAACATGTGGTTTATCTCATCTAGGTGTTTAGCAACGATTACGACAGCTACATCATCTGCATATGCAACAAGCTTGACTCTTCTTGGAAGAGTCAGTCTCAGCAGGCCATCATACATGACATTCCACAGAAGTGGACCCAGAACGGAACCCTGGGGTACACCTCCGGTAATATCATACTCTTTTGGACCATTCTTCGTGTTGTATCTCAGGATTCTGTCCGTGAAGTAACTAGCCACTATCCTACGTAGGTATCCTGGTACGTTTTTCTCTTCCAGGGCTTGCATAATGCAGTCCTAGTTGGCGGAGTTGAAGGCATTTTTGATGTCCAAAGTGGCCACCAGGCAGTACTTCTTCGCTCCACCCTTCCATCTGATCCCTTCGATTGCCTCCTTGGCCGTTGCAACAACCAGGTTGATTGCGTCCAGGGTTGATCGTCCTTTCCGAAAACCATACTGGTTGTCTGCCAGGAGTGGATCGACAACTGCTTCTATTCTTTGGTGGATTATACGCTCAAATATCTTACCTGCCGTGTCTAACATACAAAGTGGTCGATAAGATGACGGTTCTTCTGGTGGCTTTTTCCCTTTTGGAAGTAGTACTAGTCGTTGCTGCTTCCACTTCCGAGGGAAAATCCCTTTCTTGAGGCATGTGTCGTAGACGTCCAGGAACAATGATGGCACTGCTTTTATAGTTGTTTTTAAAGCAATATTGGGGACCCCGTCCAATTCCGGCGCTTTATTGTTCCCTACACGATTACAAGCCTCCATCAGTTCTTCCTCCGTGACAGATGGAATGTCATCCATTTCATTCTGCGCTAATAGGTAGTTAAACTCGCTTTGTTCGGGGAACAACGCGTTTACGATCTTCTGTAGGAGTTGAGGACACGTGGGTGATGTGAGCGCCACTCCTCGTCCAGCTTCTCAAACCTTTGAAGGGTGTTAGCTACACCAGTCGTCTTGGCCTTTATCTCTTTGTGAATGTTGACCTTTGGTTGGACGAAATCATTCAACTCACTGATCAGCTTGTCAAGGCGTTTGAGCGCTTGCGAACGCTTCATTTCAGCGCTTGCGTCAATCGCTGCTTGTTGGGCATGTAGCCCGTTTCCACTCTTGTTTGTTTCCTGTAAATTACTCATACTTTTTTGATTTACCAGCGCATCGTACGGAGTGGAGCGGGTTGTCATAACTAGGAACGGGTGTACCCTCGGAGATAGTACTCCTACCCCAGTTCCCTGAGGCCGAGTCGACACTTAGCCAGTCCCGGAATACACGGACGGACTAGACTCGCTCGGAGCGGTGAAGATTCCGATCTCCAGCACTCACTGCGTAATCCCTGATCAAGGCCCGAGGTGGCTGGCTCCTGATCTACTGCTGTAACTTACACCTCGGCAGAGCAAGCTCACATCAGCCGTGGCCTGCGTCGTCGGAAACTACGACACAGGTTCCGGACACTCCCAGTGGGTTACAACAGAGAACGATCTTATTCTTGCTAGGTCAGTTAGTGTGACCAACCCATTAAGGGGAGTTTTGTCCACGGGAGCGTATTTTATTTAGCTCCTACCCTCTGTACCTTGTCAACTAAGAGACTCAGTGTCATCCAAGGACAGCGAGCGTTCTCCCATCCGCTCGGAGAGACGCGCCCGGTAGCAGTATCTCTTCTGCCCCGTGTGTGTGTGTGTGTGTGTGTGTGTGTGTGTGTGTGTGTGTGTGTGTGTGTGTGTGTGTGTGTGTGTGTGACCCTCTAATAACTTTTGAACGGCTTGACCGATTTCATCGCGGTTGACGCCATTCGAAAGGGCTTGACCAAACTTATATTTTGAATACCATTTAGACCGATTCGAAGCAGTAAATTTTGAGAAATCTCAAAAAAACTACAAAAAAAAATTTTTTGAAATGTGGTTTTTTTGGAATTACTTTTAAATGGCTACACCGATCAACTTCAAAATCTAGTCAGCTCTTAAGATAAAAAAACACGTCGATCACCGCAAGCCCGGTCAAAATCGGTTGATTCGTTCGTGAGTTATCGTTGTCGAAAGAAAACCGAAAAAAGTCTTTTTTCGGAATTACTTCGAAATTCCTGGCTCGATCGATTTAAACTTGAAGATTATTAATGGGGCTTCAAACTGCGTCAAAGAGCTCAAAATGACACAAAAATCATATTTTTGAGCTCGAAGAGCTCAAAAACGTAATGTGTAATTTTGAGCGCTTAAGTACAAAATGAGCGGGAAGTTGCAGAGGTGGCCTTTAGGGTCAACCGTCGTCCTAATTTTTTTTTTGTTTGTTAAACTTAGGTTTTTTTTTTTTGCTTCATTTTGATTTTTTTTTTCTTTGACTTCTAGGTCACACTCAAGACCCGTAAGAATCGAGGTTTCCTCTCTACGACGTATTCTGGAAGGAGAATATCCAGATTTTGATGGTAATTGCTTTAGTAAATAAAAAAAATTTTTATTTACGCTTTTTTGGGGAGGGGACCGTCGTGCCCCAGAAAATAAATTTTTTTTTTCGATTTTCTGCAAAATTTCGACTGATTTATTCTAAATAGACAGAAAATAAAGGAATTTAATGGTTAAAAATATATTTATGACTTTTGATTCAATTTTAGGATTTTTGGACTTACGAACTGGAGCATCATCAAATTTCACACTATTGTCGATCGTTGAAGGCGAGTCGTTGATAATAGATTGCAAAAACACTAAACAAATAACGTTTTTGTATCCAAAATTTCCCAAAAATGAAGTAAGTACTTTGAATCTCTGATAATTAGTCAAAATTTGTTGAACTAGTATCAAATGGATGGAGTTAAGCAATAAAGACTTAACCAACATTTTTAAAAAAATCGAGTTATTATGATGAACTAAGTAATCTTATGATACTAAGTACGTTCATCATAATAACTCGATTTTTTTAAAAATGTTGGTTAAGACGTTATTACTTAATTCCATCCAAATTGATTCTCAAACAGATCATTACCTCTCCTGAAGAAATAACGGTCTCTTTATCATCAGACAAAGTGTATTCTGCAAGATTTGAACGTAAGAAAGCGGTTTATAACGACAGTGGATGGTACGGCTGTGCTGATCTACCAGACGGATTTGACAAACTTTATCAAAATCAGTTTCCATATACTCCTGATCTTTATAATAGTTCCAATGTTCGATGGGTTTATGTCTTTGTTAAATGTAAGATCGTTGAAATTTTAACAGAAACTTTTATAAGCTAAAAAATACAACAAATACGTTTCAGCGCTCGATCACTTGTTCGTAAATACTCCGTTTGTACTAAACGATACAGAAGGTCATTATCGGCTTGTTGAAAAGGTCGGTAATGATGTTACTCTGCCGTGCCGTCCGACTTCACCCAAGTACAGGGTTGGATTGCAATTTGAAAACAGAGTAAGTAACGATTGTTAAAGATTACTACCTAATGTCGAAATAGTAAGAAAAATAATTTTCTTTTTTTTAGACAGATGTTCCATTTAATTATTCTTTATATGATCCAACAATAGGATTTGTAATTAAGAACATTAGCAGTAATCATTCCTTGTATTATATTTGTGAAAGTTTTAACTCTACTGGAGCTTCAGAAGTGAAACATTTTCAGATAACCCTGAAGCGTAAGTTGTTATCAGTCACTAACTTTTTTGCACTTTTACGAAAGTAATATAGGAAAATTCGCCAAAAGAATGTATGCTAGGATAGATGCGCAGTATATACCCCGGATGGTGACCCCTAATAATTTCTCAACCTATAATATCTTGGCAAATATATCTCGGCAATCATATCTTGTCTGTGTTGGCCTATTTTCGAGCATAAACACACCCAAAAATAATGTTAAAAGGGCGCAACACGATTACGCGCGTTTGTGTTCGCCTATTTTTGAGCACAAAATCTGCACATAAATTCAAAATTGCACCAAGACATTTATGTCTGAGATTTTATTATTTAATTGTTTTATTGTAAAATTTTTTTCTGATCTATAATCTAGTCTAATCTACAGTCTGGTTCATAATCAATGGACGTAACACATGAATATATGTTAGCATATAAATCCATGGAAAAATTATATATCTTAGAATATGTCCTAGGAGGTGTGCCGTTAACTTATTCCCAGAATTTAATACCAAGACAACTAATACCTGTAATTTGATCCCAACGTCAATTGATCTCTCCGAAAACTGATCCCTAAAATGATGGTCTTACTATGGGGCGAAGCCTCCTATTTGAAATTGAATAAATTATTATTTTATTCTACATCTGTTATTACCATTAGTTTCAATCGTGTCCTATGATGTTGTTTTACTGTAGCTCGATTTTTTCTGGGAAATGTTATTGTGAAATTTAAAGAAATTAGTCGTCGTATTTGCTTGAACGATTGTGTATGATTTATAGTTTAATTTTCAGATTGTTGATAATGTTGATAGCCATCCTAGGATATATCTTAGCATATAGTTTTTCGGTGAGTTTTCTTATCATATATTCTAGGATACATAATTTTTCCGTGGGGGGAAAATTCTGAATTTGTAATTAACTTGACTTAAAGTCCAATTGACACCAATCATTGCATAGCAACCTAGCACTACAACTTTAGTTATTTGGATATACTTATGTCATTTACATACATTTAGGTTACCCTGAATTTCGAGATGTGCCGGTAATATCAACTGACTCACTTACCCACATGGAAATCGGCAAAGATTTCATAATAAAATGTGAAATTTGCATCTATCAGCCCAACAAATATTCTTTTGGATGGCAGACGTCTCGGCCAGTAACCATCCATATATCACTAATTCATCCAGTATGATAATTGGGTTTACTTCCTTAACCTCTAAAAATTTTTATTTCCAGAACAATCGAACCAGTCAAAAATTGATCCGTCTCAACGTTTCCAATCGTCCGAGTGTCGATTTTTGGGATTCCGACATCTGCGAAACTCAAATTATCGAATTGCATATCAAAAACGTCACTCTTGAAGATTTTGGCTTATATAAATGTGACCTTTATCGATACCCAGTTCTGAACTCAGCCACAGTTAACCTAGTGCCTCATGGTAAGTATTTTTGGGCTGGTTAGTTATCAAGAATAGTAACACATTGACTTTTGAGCAGAAAGAAAGCATTTGGAGTTGTCAATGAGGGTTCAAAATGATTCAAAGCCAGTCAGAACCTCTTACAGTTACACTTGGGACCTTGAAGTCGACGCTTATCCGTTACCCGTCGAATTCAAGTGGTAAGTCATACAATTTCGCAGAAAGTTGCCAGTACTGTAGTCATTTATCAAAATTTTTCAGGTCCGGTCCAGACGGGTATGAAATTTCCAATTTTTGGAATTTTGACAACTATCAAGTCAACGACGAACGATTTACAGTTAAATTAACCAAATGGGATGTTGACTGGAAGGACACTGGGACTCATGTTATTTTTGCTCACAATTCCGAAGAGATTAAAATTTTTACTTTCAATGTTCTAGTCGAAGGTATGCCTATTAGTGATCAAAGACAAATTCAATTCAATCCCAAAAATTAGTTAATCTATCTCTAGTCTATGTTCTTATTCAGGGATTCCAGAAATCATAGACTTCGTAGAAGATGATGTAGATTGCTATTCAAGGCACGAAACAGTCCTCTTCGACTGTGCTGCGAAAGGGTACCCTCAGCCAATCATTACCTGGAAGTTTGGCAAAGACTACAAAAGTTCGAAAGATATTCCACTGACTTTTGTTTACTCTACGGTAATTATCCGTTGTAACTTTAAATTGCAATTACTTCTAAAAAAGATACTTTTTACAGAATGGTACATCTACTGATAACATTCCAAAAGTTTTTTCTACTGCCTGGGTAGAGATATTGGGGTCCGGAATGATATTCTGCGAAGCATGTAATAAGTACGGGTGTGATTGGAAAGTAATGCAATTTGTCTATATTACATTGAGTCCTAAGTGCTGCAACACTAAGAAGAAGCAGTGATCGAAATTACATTTTACAAGCTTAGAGTAGTATCAGAGATACCACAATATGTTATTTTTTATCATTACCTGAATTTTTATTGAAATCTGATCGGTACTTTTTGTAAAATAAAATAAAATCTGTGATTTCTCAAGAATCAATGATGAAGACAAACATTTTTTATATCTACTCTTTTAGATAAAATCGTAGAAAAAAAAATTAGGAAAACGGTTGATCCTAAAGGCCATCTCTGCAACTTCCCGCTAATTCCGTTAATCCTGGCCGCTTTTTTTGAGCTCTCCGAGCTCAAAAAGATACCTATTCCATGATTTTGAGCTCTTTGAGCTCAAAAGTCTGATAGAAGTTTCATAGAACAATATTTTTTGAATTTTCAAACCACAATAATTTTTGAATAAATGAACCGATTTTTACGCGGTTAGCGGCATTCTACGCATTTTTTTGAGCCTCATAAAGAATTACTAAGTTTCAATTGGTCAAACTAGAAATTTTGGAGTAACTCCGAAAAAACACTTTTTTCGGTTTTCTTTCGTTCACGATATCTCTCGAACGAATCAACCGATTTTGACCGGATTGGCGGTGATAGACGTGGTTTTTCAAGGTTAAGAGCTGATTAGTTTTTGGAATCGATCGGTAAAGCCGTTTAAGAGTTATCCCAAAAAAACCACTTCTGAAAAATTTTTTTTCCTATTTTTTTTTAGATTACTCCAAATTTCTCAAAATCTATCAGTCTGAATCGGTTCAAATTTACAGGAAATCTAAGTTTGGCGAAGCCCTTTCGAATGGCACCAACCGCGATGAAATCGGTTCAACCGTTCAAAAGTTATGAGGTTTACATACTTACACACTTACACACTTACAAACTTACACACACACACAAACACATACATACATACATATAGACACGGTGAAATCACCGCGGAAATAGTCAGGAAAGCTTCCTAGGACCTCAAAACGTCGAGATCTGATGAAAACTTGATTTTTGAAAAACGGGGTGAAAACAATAACTTCCCGATTTTTGACAATTTTCAATTTTCTTAGCAAAAAGTTAAAAATGGAATCTATCCTAAAGATCAATTCAATAGACCCCAACTTCAACCGATGGAATAACTTCTCTTCTTATCGACCAGGAACCTCCGTAAAATTGGAAACTACCGCCATCTACCAGCTCATCGAAGCATCCTCGACCTCGTTTAAAACCTGTTTATCTCCTCTCTTACCGCGCGAGATTGTGGAGCGGATGCTCCACTTATATGTTACTCCCTGGCTTTGCTTATCAGTCATCTGGTATCTGAGCGAATAATTCAGCCACAAATTTAAAAATAAACTTTCAATAACCCGACCACCAGTTTAGTGATTAACAGTATTAGTAAATTTCGCTCATTTTGTTATAAAGTCCAACTTAGACTCGCAATCCTACGGCTTATTAGCTTACCAAACAAGAGAATTTATCGCTGTATCACAACAATGCGTCATAATTGCAATGATTCGGCATTAATTATGTCTTGTCATTGTAGTAAATAAAAAAATTACATAAGCCAATTGTGCCTTCGTATAAATAATATCACAGCCGTTTGTTAACTCAGTCTTATTTGAACCGTAAGCATGGAGCTAATAATCGGCCTTGTGGTGGTGTTGATCCTCCTTTACTACTACTTCACATCAACGTACAATTTCTGGCAGGAGCGCGGCGTAATTGGTCCCAAGCCAACAGTTTTGTTCGGAACGATCAAAGATGTGATCTTGGGCAGGCTATCTGTGGGCAGCTACCTTAAGAAAGTCTACGACGAGTATCCCAATGAACCCATGGTGGGAATCTTCACGAGATGGGAGCCAGTTCTGATACTAAACGACATGGAGCTGATCAAGAATGTTCTGATCAAGGACTTCAAGTTTTTTATGGACAGAGGAATGCGCATCTATGAAAAGCACGAGCCGCTGACAGCGCATCTCTTCTTCATCGAATCCAAGAGATGGCGTGCACTCAGGCCCAAGATGACGCCAGTGTTTACTTCCGGGAAGCTCAAGGACATGTTCTACTTGTTAACCCAGTGCGCTGACCAGCTGGACAAGTACCTGGACCAGTTTGATGGCAAGGAAGTTGACATCAGAGAAATCAGTGCAAGGTTTACAACAGATACAATTGGTGTGTGTGCTTTCGGATTGCAAGCTAATGCTCTCGCGGAGGAGGATAGTCTCTTTCGAAAGATGGGCAAGAAGATCTTCGAGCCTTCCTGGAAGAATATGATCAAATTCAGGGTGAGGAACTTTGCGCCTCAGTTGTTTGAAGTGATTGGAGGCCTGTTTGAGGACCGTGAACTTCACGATTTCTTTGTTGGCATCACTAGAGACACCATTGAATACAGAAAGAAGAATGGGATCTCTAGGCACGATTTTGTAGACTTGCTGGCGATGATGAAGGACAGTTGGAACAATGAGGAATTCGGTAAGTTTTAAGTTTAATCGTTTGGAAACAAATTGACACTCATTGTTTTCGATTGCAGAACTGACTGATGAACTTCTGGCTGCCCAATTGTTCGTGTTCTTCATTGCTGGTTTTGAAACCTCATCTTCTACCATGAGCAACTGTATTTTTGAGCTTGCGATGAATCATGAAGTACAGGACAAGCTGCGGGAAGAGATAAAAGAAGAAATGGAGAGAAACAATGGCGTGATTACCTACGAAGGGATTAAAAACATGAAATACCTCGACAAAGTATTTAACGGTATGCTTCGGATTGTTAAATATTTTTATTTGATAAATCATAATGATTATTGATGAAAATTTTTTTTCGTTTTCAGAAACGCTAAGGAAGTACCCGCCGGTAACGTCGGTAATGCGGAAAACTACCAGTCCATACACCTTTCCTGGGACAAAAGTAACCATACCTACGGGTACCAACGTATGGATTCCAAGTTTTGCGATCCAGCGCGATCCAAAATATTATCCTAACCCTGATGTGTTCGATCCCGAGCGGTTTAGTGAAGAAGAAATAGCGAAACGTCCGGCAATGGCGTTTTTGTCTTTTGGAGACGGACCGCGCAATTGCATTGGTAAGTTAATTTGTGAATTAGAAGATTGGTAAGATAATTTATTAATTCTTTCATCAACAGGAGCCCGGTTTGGACAAATGCAAACTAAAGTTGGAATTGTTAAGATTCTGCAGAACCACAAAGCCGACGCTTGCGAAAAAACTGACAAAAATTACACGATCAATCCTCGTAGCTTCCTTTTGGCGCCGGTTAATGGCGTGGTTGTTAAAATAATTAAACAATAGATGGGTTATTGTTTACTTTGATTAAAGAGTATAACTTTTTTATGTGAAGAATATGTCATAAGTAATGAGTAATCTATTCCAAAATAACATTAAAATTGATATGTTTGTTTGGAAGATATTATCAAAGAAAAAATATTTTTTATCTATTTAATTTTTAGATAGTGATTTTTGATAAAACTTGTTATAAATTACGGCTCAATTTGATATCATAAGTGTTATTTATTATTTATTATTTGTCTAAGTCTGAAAAAAAATGAATTAATTGTATGATAAATAATGACTTTTGTTATAATATATCACGAACTACTACAACGCACACCGAAATTATAATTAATGACTGTTCATTGCTAAAAGAATTAATTTTAGAAGTCATTTGTTGAAGATATGTTACATGATTTATGACCCAAATTTTACTTTTTGTAATTGAGTATTTTAGTTTATTCGTTGTTAATTACTTAAAAATTAATAGAAACAATTATTGTTATTAGTGCGGCGATTATTATTTAATTATTGTATTTATTTAGTTAATAATTTTATATTATTGTTACCGAAGGTATGATTAAATTAAGAAAATAAGCGTGTGAGAAATTATTACGAAGCCGAGCGAATTAATTGTAAAAGAAATTAAAAGACTGGGAAAATTATTCTAAGTTCCGAACAAGATTTAGTATGGGAAAGTGATGAATGGATATAAAATGAAAGAAGTGACGATTATTATTTTGTAAGAAATAAATTAGGTAAGCGAAAATTTTATAAGTCCCGAGGACAATTTAGTATGGAAAAATCAACGAATGGATATATAATGAAGGAAATTGCGATTAAAATAATAAAGAATTGTGAATTTGACGAAACGAATGGATAGAGAATGAAGAAAATTGCGATTAAAATAATAAAGATTTGAGTTTCAAAAATAAAAACTTAGAATTTGGCGAGACGAATGGATAGAAAATGAAGGAAATTGCGATTAAAATAATAAATAATTATTTTTGAATGCTATTTCGAGAACACCGGACAGGTGTCTAAAACGACTCTTCCTTTTCGTTACAAGAGAGTTAGGCAAAAAATGATAAACGCCAAAATTTGGCTCGATAAAGCAAGCAGTTCTTTCTCGGGAGAATTACTCGGGCGAATACTCTTCACCAAGTAATTCCAGAGGATGATACTCTACCTGGAGTCTGACCAAGGCCCAGGTAAGTATCATGAACCGACCGGATGAAAGTGCTTCTCCCCGTGCCGAAGCCTTCAGCTGAGGTACGGTAGGTGATCATAAGCCGTGTAGGTGGGGGCGAAGAAGACACTCTCCATTCGCTCTCGGGGTAGAGATTTAGGCCCAGGGGTGACGGCTAGTCTCCTGGGAAAGCGGGGAACCAGCTCTTGACAGTTAGTTCGCGATTTTGAACCGCGAGTATGTGTGAAAAGAGTGTTCTAATATATTGTTTATATTGTTTAATTTGTTTATATTGTTTATATCGTTTATTAACATGATCAGGCCAATAAAGAGGTATTTTTTTTTCTTTGATTTATTTAAAATAAAGTGTTTTGTTTATTATTTTGTTATTGATAATGTAATCCCCGTTTATGACCCTGGACTCCGGCGAGCAAATTTCGAGCCGGGGACAAATAAATTATTTATTTTTATAATTTTTGAAAACGTGGACGTTACAGATTGTTCACGAGACAAAATTGTACTTAAATAACTACAATGTATAACACAGAAAGACACGAAATTCGATTTTTTTATACGACTATGTAATTTCTGTAAATATTTAACGTGAAAAACGTGTTTTTTTCTTGATAAACTTCAATTATAGTTTCCCATCATATATTTGTAATGATCATGATATCGATATTAAAAGTTCATAATGTCTTGATGAAAACTTTCTTCTGGTTCTTCTTAGTATTTTTCTATTTTTTAATCTTTTAAATTGTTTTAAAAATTAATTAACATTTAATAAAGCATCATTTCAGTTCAAGTGCTCAAAAAAAAAAAAAAAAGACTATTTTTAAGGGGGTATTCTAGTCTAGAGGTCTGAATTTCGAGCGTTTTTTGGCAATTAATATAAAAGAAGCAGTTAATATTTTTACTATACAATTTTTTAACATTTGTTTATTAATATTTCAAGAATACAAAAAAATACATTTCAAAAAAAAAAAATAAATTTTCAAAAAGATATAAGTCCTTGAAGTAGAGAAAAAAAAAAGGCCGTGTCCTCGTGAAAAGGATTTCTCCCTTTGTATCCATCTGAAAAAAAAACAATGCCAAATTATTGATCAGTACAAATGTCATTGTCGCACAAACCAACAAAACTTGAAAAAAAAATTTTTTTCACAAAATGGCGGCTGTTTAAAAATAGAAGTCGATTTTTTTACTCATTTTTCAACTTCCTCCAATTTTTTAAAAATATTACAAATTTGAAATTTTCAATTTTTATTAGTTAGTGCGAAAGCGAGATAGTTGAAAAATATTCATGCTAAATTTCAAGTAAATCGGCTGATTAGAACCTAATATATCTGCATCACCGTATCGAAAAAAGTAGTTTCGAGAAAAACGTGTTTAAAGTTTAACGTTCAGTTTCAGGCAGCGTAACTGATAAAATAGTACGTATAACTTACATTCTCTTAATCAGCCATCCCAGCTTCATACATTGGGCCTTCCTCTACTTCATATTGACTGTTTTCAGCATTTCTCTCTGTATAACGAGTAGTTCTTTCCTCTTTTGAAGCATCTGAAGCTCGAACCTCAGACCGTTCAATCCTTACTGCGTTGCGCCTAACAGCAAACCCATGGGATTCCAGACCTATTTTTATTCCCATTAGACTCATTATTTGTAAAATAGGATAAAAGCCTTCATTGAAAATGCAAACTGCTAAACAATTAGCAATCTCAATTGTCTGGGACCCGGCATGAATATGTTTGGGTGCAAATGTCCATATTAAAGAGTTAAGTGACTCGTTGTTATTTTGAGTTTCGCTGCCCAAGCAACGTTCTAATAAAGAATCATCTGATAAGCATTCGTAAATAGGTTTCATAACTTTTAAAACCTTATCAGTTAGAGGTGGATTTTCATGGTGAAAGTCATCCTCAGTTCCTTCGGCCGCTGCTTTCTGCCACTTGCACCAGCTGTCTGGTCCAGGAGGGCAATTCATGTGCTGAGGCTTCTTATCAGTTGAAATTTTATGCAAGTACGTGGCCCATATTTCTCGTTTCATATCTTCAACGGATTCAGGATGACGACGGATAGCTAATCCGTAGTACGCAGACAACTGAGTGTACTTTATCAGTCAATTTACCAGCACCCTTACCACCAATTCCACTATTTTATTTTTTTGCCTTCCGGAGACGCGATCCCATACGTTTTTGGACGTGTCCAACACATTCTTTTTTAATAACAAAATCCTTTCAGGGAGATATTTTTGAATATCTAAACTATCAAATTATGAAAGAAAAATTGTTTCATTTTTTTCAAAATTCTAGACTAGAATACCCCCTTAAGAATTTTTTGAGATTATGACGAAACATATTGATATACTTCTGTAAGAGTTAGTATGTACACTCTTTAGATACATTAAAAATATTTTTACTCTTTATTTTATGTTATTTTAATATTCGAGAACTTCATTTAAACACAACGTATGGATTAGTAAACAAGTCTGAGCTGATGTTAAAATTTCAAAAACGAGCTGTCTAAAATAAAAAAATTTTTAATGTTATTAGCTGAACTAAAATTATTTATTTACATCCAAAAATAACAACAAGGTGCTTAAAAAAAAAAGAAAAACAAAAATTCCATGGCTTTTGACGAATTTTTACGAACAAAAATAGTAAAAATAAAAATTTTTTATTATTCTAAATTATGAAATTAGAATTTTATAACAATCAGTTCAATAGTTTCGGAAATTTAGCACCAAGTGACATTCGTCGGAAGAATAGTTGTTGTTGTTATTGTTATCAACTCTGTTTAGTACGAATTTTAATTTAAGACGTATCAAACATTAATCGAAATTTTTTTCAAATGATTACACTTTGCCACTTCAAAAATATTTTTAAATAACAATAACTTTGCATGAACATATCTTCATGTTTTTGTGTATAAAAAGGATACTCAGAAGCAAGTAAGAAAATTTATATCTTCAATAATTTTTCCGTTTTCGTTTTATGCCATCAAATGGCGCCCAATTAGCCAAATCAGATCTAGTTTTTTGCAGTACTGATATCCTTTCTCCCTTTTTTCAGGTAGAAAATGGTTACTCTGGAGCACATTGGATACTTCATCTTATTCTTGATATTCCTCTACTGGTACACAACCGCAACATTCAAATTATGGTAGGACGTGGATTTTACCTGTACCGACATACCCAGGTAACATGTGCTTGAGCAAGATTTAGGTGCCAGTAACTTAAGCAAAACCCCTAGTTGCTAGTGTCTTTTTCTACATATGGGTCTTGCTCAAGTTCAGGTAGAAAGAACTGGTTCAAGATTTATTTATAACTAGCTCAAGACATCTTGTGCAAGAATATGAGACAAGTCTAATGCAAAATGCATTGAAAAACTTTCTGACGCATTTTTTGAATCAGAAACTCACAACAGACATTTACCCATGACTAGCTCAAGATTTGCTCAAGATCCGTGATTCTCATTAATTTGTTCATTTCTAAAGCGTTTGTCAACCAAAAACTAACAGCAAATATTGAAGCGTGACTTGTTCAAGATTTGCTCTAGATGCATGATGCATTATATATTTTATATCACTTTTTCCCCTCCACTACTTGAAGATGTATTGATTTAGTGGTGCTCATTTTAAAATAATTTTGTCTTGATCGATTAAACAGTAGGTCTATACTCTAAAAGGTTAAGCTGAATAAGATCCACTGATCCTACCCGGGAAAAAAAGTTTAGATCTGCTCTGATCAAATCAGATCAAATTCATCAGATCTTAGCAGATCTGCATTTTGGCCAGATCTGAGCAGATCTGTATTTTGACCAGAACTGTCCAGATCAAATTTGATCTGATTAGATCAAATCTGATCTGTTCAGATCTGGTTCGATTGAAACAGAATCAATTTATAAAAAAGTTTATAAAATCAAAATAATAGTAAAATTTATTTTATTTCTACTTGCAAATTAGAAATTATGTATTTTATATCAATTTTCCGTGATTTAAAGTCGAGTTATCGTTGAAAAACAATTTGCGATGTTGGGGATTCGAACCTGGGTCCTCCTCCTGCATGTCAGTCCCAGAGTGTACCATTCAGCTACTAGAAGTACCTGACTGAGTTACTCTTCTGATAATAGTGTAGGCGCTGTATTATCTTTTCGTAAAATTTTGAAGTTGGTGTACAAAATATGATTACTTTATGTATTTTGACCCGCTGAAACCGAATATCGCAGTCATTTTTGCGAAATCCCGGGCCATCTGTTGCTTATAGCCATTTATTTAAACAATGATTTGAGAAATTATTTTTTTTGAAATCGGATATTTTTTTTTCAATATTTTAGGCAATTTTAAGATGAAAATTACTTTTATAAAATTTTCCGTAAGTTGATAGTTTCTGAGTTATAAATTTTTGAAAATTGAAAATTCTTGATCTTCAACAATTTTGATGATTAATTACAAATAAATAAATTACTTATCACCAGGTTTCATGCACGTGATTGTAAAGAAGAATATTCAAAGTTTCTATTGAAACAATAACATCCGGTTATAATTTGTATTTAAATAAAAAAAACGTGATCAAAGTTAGTGCATTTGTAAAAGCTATTCATTAGAACAAAGTATAAAAAGTTGTACCTAAGTATATCTGCTCTGATCAAAGCAGATCTAATCAGAACTATCCATATCACCTTTATGATTACATTGTAACGGGGTGGTTAGCCCTGTCCAATTGGTCACCCCTTTCCTCTTTGAAAAGGGCGCCACTGGGATTTTATACTCGGTGTCCCAGAAACCGGGGAGCATGAGAAGGAAAGATCGGGTCGTGAGAAGTTGAGAAAGGCTGAAAAATTAATACTGAGTAACAATTATTAACAATTTAATTATTTATTCAATGTAAACAATTTAATTCTAACAAAATTCCTTAACAATATTGCCCTTAAAATTAACCTATCAATCACTAAATTTGAGAACCTCTCACCTACGCAGGCACTTGCCAAAACTTACAACTAAATATCATTAAATTCTTTTAAACATAGATCATTACGCATCTATCTTCTTAATTTCTTAACTCAACATAGACCATTACGCATCTATCTTCTTAATTTCCTAATTCACTTTTAGACCATTACGCATCTATCTTCAATTTCTTAACTCAACATAGACCATTACGCATCTATCTTCAATTTCTTAACTCAACATAGACCATTACGCATCTATCTTCAATTTCTAATTCAATCATAGACCATTACGCATCTATCTTTAATTTCCTAAACCCTCGTCCAACTGACGGAATAACAAACAACATATTTTACCCAATAAAAACTTCTTAATTATTCAATTATCTGAACTAATTTCACATAAACAACCTCGTCTACCTGACGGAATACCATATAATACCATAATTACCTAACTTCCATATAAAATCGTCCACCGACGCTAACTTCATTCTATAGAGTTCTCTACTTTATTCATACATCTTAATTACCAATAAAACTGAATCTCAAAACTTCGCATTTTCCAAAATTACCAAAATTACGCCTAACAATTACTTAACACAAAATTCCGACCTTCGATTTTAATTCTTAATCCTCCTTAAATAAATTCTAAGCGATATTTCTTAATTAAATTCTGTCTCGAAAATTCCTAACTAAAATTAATTTATTATAGCCAACAGGCCTATAATAAATTACTAATAAATTCTTTACCAATAAATTAACAATTTATCCATTAAATATAAAAGTTCAGCGACAAAACTAACTACTTGACCTTGACAATAAAAACTAAAGTACGAATTCTTTAATATAAAAATGACCGCTTGAGAAATTAAATTTAATTATTTCAGCCTCTTAATTAAATCAATAATCAAATCTGGTCTACAATAATCGAAAATACCTGGAGACTCAATTATTGTTTTATTCAACGACGACTGATACTCCGATACAACTTGGCGGGCTTAGCTGCTTGGCGTCTTGTCGTCTTGAACCAGGGTGCGGCAGGGTTGTCCAATTCCAAAAATGCCCTGATAACTTCCTCTGCAGTTGCTCTTTATTCTCGACGTCCAAATTTGCACTCTATCGACTTAAACTGATCTCAACAAGGTCACTGATTCACAAGGACAAAAGGCCACTGGCTTCCAGAAGGGAAAAAGCCTCCATGTCCCTCCTGTTGGCTCTTTTATAACCCTCCAACTCCGGCTCTCGAACTTTCCTATTGTTATGCCCCGCTTTATTTTACGGGGACTGTAGTGGGGACTTTCGATTAGCACGCCCGGTGACAAGTCGAAACTACTTGTCAAAAATCGAAAGGTAAGGGAAAGCCCTGACCTACCGTGCGTTAATTAAGTGGTCGATAATGACCCCGGGAAGTTCGATTTTCCCTGTTACAACATATATTCATCAAGCTTGATCTGATTTGATCTAACTTGATCTGATCATATTTAAACTTTTTATATATATATATATATATATATATATATATATATATATATATATATATATATATATATATATATTTATACGATATAACGCGGCTTGTCAGCACGATAGCGTTTTCAATTTATGACCGATTCTTCTCAAACTCAGCATGCTTTATCTATCGATCAAGACCAAGGTTAAGTTCGAAGATGAGCTTAATCGGGCGAGTAATTTGGAAATGACAGGATTTTGAAATTTTAAAAATCGTAAAAATTGATGTTTTTACTACTTCAACTTGGTATAATTACTGAACTAGACAAAATATTGAAATTCAGTAAAATGCATCGTAAAGCTCTTTAAATAAGCTTCAATTTTCACTACTTAGAAGTGGTAGTATCCTCAATATTACTCCTTTTAGAGTTCGTTTAATGAAACAGTTTTACTGTTGCAGCCGTTTTAGAATTATTGTCTACATCATAGCTTAATCATGATGTAAATTCAATAATTACGATATTGATCAGTCTTTTGTGTAATGTTTTCGGGTAGGTTGTCAGTAAATATGTCACGAATTAGTTCTAACCATTGTTTTCTTCAACTAAAATTTTATCCGGTTGCAAAATTCTGATTAACTTGAAAACTGTTGTTTCTCAGCAGTTACTTAAAATTTGGACATTTATAATTCAAATCTTATAATCTGTGCAATTCTTTGGTAAATATTTGAGAAACTTTTTCTTCACAAGATAATTTTTTTTCCAAAATTTGTTGTAAATAGTTTTAAATTTATTATTGAATTTTGTTTTTAATTCATGAATTAAGTTATACATTATCAGTGTTATTATATTATTTTATTAAAAATCAATTTTTTTTATTTGAAAAATCTACTTCCATTTCGGCTGCCGAATGGCCTTTTTATCTTTCGTATACGGACCGCGCAATTGCATTGGTAAATTAATTTATGAATTAAAGGATTGGTAAGATAATTCATGAATTCTTTCATTAACAGGAGCCTGGTTTGGACAAATGCAAACTAAAGTAGGAATTGTAAAGATTCTGCAGAACCACAAAGCCGACGTTTTTGAAAAAACTGACAAAAATTACACGATCCATCCTCGTAGCTTCCTTTTGACGCCGGTCAATGGTGTTGTTGTTAAAATAATTAAAAAGGCCATTCGGCAGCCGAAATGGAAGTAGATTTTTCAAATAAAGAAAATTGATTTTTAATAATATAATATAAATACTAATAATGTATAACTTAATTCATGAGTTCAAAACAAAATTCAATAATAAATTTAAAACTATTTAGAACAAATTTTGGAAAAAATTATCTTATGAAGAAAAAGTTTTTCAAATATTCATCGAACAATTGCAAAGATAATAAGATTTGAATTATAAATGTCCAAATTTTTAGTAACTGCTGAGGAACAACAGTTTCCAAGTTAATCAAAATTTTGAAACCGGATAAAATTTTAATTAAAGAAAACAATATTTAGAACTAATTTGTGACATAGTTACTGACGAACTACCCGAAAACATTACACGAAAGTCTGATCAATATCGTAATTATTGAATTTACATCATGATTAAGCTATGATGCAGACAATAATTCTAAAACGGCTGCAACAGTAAAACTGTTTCATTAAACGAACTCTAAAAGGAGTAATATTGAGACTATTACCACTTGTGAGTAGTGATAATTAAAGCTTATTAAAAGTGCTTTACGAAGCATTTTACTGAATTTTGATATCTTGTATAGTTCAGTAATTATACCAAGTTGAAGTAGTAAAAACAGCAATTTTTACGATTTTCAAAATTTCAAAATCCTGTAATTTTCAAATTACTCGCCCGATTAAGCTCATCTTCGAACTTAACCTTGGTCTTGATCGATAGATAAAGCATGTTGAGTTTGAGAAGAATCGGTTATAAATTGAAAGTGCTATCGTGCTGACAAGTCGCGTTATATCGTATATATATATATATATATATATATATATATATATATGGGCCATTCCATGTCAAATAGACCAATAGTTGGAATCGACCCCTTTCGATGTGGATGAATTTTCGTCAGAAGTTTTCTTTTATCATAAAACGAAGTTCTGCCAAAGGAAAAAAAATAAAAAAATTTTTTTCGAAAGATATGCAAATTCAAAATTTCGCGATTTTTCCAGTTTTTCAATTTTGTTTTTGCAATATCTCGAATGCTATTATAGATACAGGAATGGTCTTTCGTTTGTTTAAAAGGGGACACTTGGGGCTATTGAAAAAAAAAATATTTTGGAAAAAAATTTTGAAAAATGCCAAATTTGTCAAATTTTGAATTTTTGAAAATCGTCAAAAATGAAGACCACCATTAAAATTTTGGCTCAATTTTTTTTGTATGATACCTTGTTATGATCTTAAAAGATCCTGAAATTTTTGGATAGGGTTTTTTTTTTCAAAAATATGAATTTTTGAATTTCAAAAAAAAATCTTTTTTTGTTTTTTGCAACTTCTATACAAATTAAAGTTATGCAGATACATAATATTGTAATTTTGAGTATTTAGAAATCAAATGCACGACGTGAAAATATTAAATAATAAATTAATTTCAACTTTTTTTTATTTTTTGGACATAATCTTGCATCCTTAAAATAAGTCATCCTTAACGCATGATAGAATTCGTTAATTGTCCTTTATTTACTTCATTTAAAGTTGTTGATGCCACTTGTCGTCTTATTAACATGGGAATAATTTGTAATTTGAGATTGAGAACTATGATTGTGCAGAAATTCGTAAGTAAATAAGTATTCGAAAGATCGAAAAAAATTGATATTCTCATGAAATCATTTCTAATTTTTATAGAAAATTAATATCTGTTTGAGTTATTTGAGGTTAAAAACTGTAATTGAAGTGAAGAAACGGACAAAATATATCATGCGTTAAGAAAATAAAAAATTATATTATGCGTTAAGCCTGACTTTTAGATTATGTCTAAAAAATGAATAAAAGTTGAAATTAATTTATTATTTAATATTTTCACGTCGTACATTTGATTTCTAAATACTCAAAATTACAAAATTATGTATCTGCATAACTTTAACTTGTATAGTAGTTGCAAAAAACAAAAAAAATTTTTTTTTGAAATTAAAAAATTCATATTTTTGAAAAAAAAAAAAACCCCTATCCAAAAATTTCAGGATCTTTTAAGATCATAACAAGGTATCATACAAAAAAAATTGAGCCAAAATTTTAATGGTGGTCTTCATTTTTGACGATTTTCAAAAATTCAAAATTTGACAAATTTGGCATTTTTCAAAATTTTTTTCCAAAATATTTTTTTTTTTCAATAGTCACAAGTGTCCCCTTTAAACAAACGAAAGACAATTCCTGTATCTGTAATAGCATTCGAGATATTGCAAAACAAAATTGAAAACTGGAAAAATCGCGAAATTTTGAATTTGCATATCTTTTGAAAAAAATTTTTTTATTTTTTTCCTTTGGCAGAACTTCGTTTTATAATAAAAGAAAACTTCTGACCAAAATTCATCCAAATCGAAAGGGGTCGATTCCAACTATTGGTCGATTTGACATGGAATGACCCATATATATATATATATATATATATATATATATATATATATATATATATATATATAAACTTTTGAACGAACTACATTTTCTGACTCAGCTCGACAAACTGAGTCAGAAAATGGCTAAATTTTTAAAAAGTTGCGCCATGAGGACGGGGCTACAATAGTTAGATTTTTATAAAATATACTAACAATAGATGGTTTATTGTTCACTTTGATTGAAGAGTATAACTTTTTTATTTGAACAATGTCAGAAGTGAAGAGTAATTAATTCCACAATTAGATGAAAATTGATATGTTCATTTGGAAAATATTATCAAAAAGAAATTTTTTTTATTTATTTAATTTTTAGATTGTAATTTTTGTTAAAACTTGCTATGAATTACGGCTCAATTTGATATCATAAGTGCTACTTATTATTTATTATTTGTCTAAGTATGAAAAAAAATGAATCAATTGTGTGATAAATAATTACTTTTGATATAATGTATCACGAACTACTACAACGCACACTGAAATCATAATTCTTGACTGTTCATTGTTAACGGGATTAATATAAGTAGTCATTTGTTGACGATATGTTACATGATCATTCTAATATTAGAAAACTCCATTCATATATAGATCACAGACGTATGGATTAGTAGATAGGTTTGAGCTGATGTTAAAATTTCAAAAACGAGCTGCCTAAAATAAAAAAAATTTTATTGTTTAGCTGAACTAGAATTATTTATTTACATCCAAAAATAACAACAAGGTGCTTAAAAAAAAAGAAAGACAAAAATTGCATTGTTTTTGACGACTTTTTACAAACGAAAATAGTAGAAATAAAAATTTTTAATCAATCCAAAATATGCGATTAGAATTTTATAACAATCAGTTTAGTAGTTTCAGAAATTTAGCACCAAGCAGTGTTAAGAAAAAAAATATGATCTTTTTTAAGTTACATAGTAGAAAATTGGTTTCGATTCTGAAAACAGATTTAAGAAAACTGAAGAACGGATTGTATTTCTTTAATCTGATTACAAGATTCAAAATAATATAAAAATTCAGAGACTTGTATTGGTTCTAATTTATTTGCATACAAACATCAAATAGATCAATGAACTTTTGTTCTTGTATCTCAGCAATTGATAATTCATTTTTATTAAATTGTTATTTTAAAGCGACGTTGACCCATGATATTTTGAACTTTCCTCGTTAATAAGATTTCTTCAACAATATACGTGTTTTTTCACGCTTTTGTTACATAGCTTTCAAACTACTTTACCGATCACTTTGAAAATTTTTATGTTTTAGGACCAAATTTTCAGACAGGGTTTTTTTCTATTTTCTGATAAAAAAAATTCATACGCCAAAAAAAAGTATTTTTTTAAGTGAAAATTATCAATCCCTTCACGGACAAAAGTAAAAGATAATAAATGATAGTCGATTTATAATAAGTAATAATCAACTGGAAAAAATTACAATTTCAAACAGTAAAATCGTGATTTTAACAATCACTTTATAATATTTATCATTTAAATACTACAATTTATTATTTACATGGAAGAAAATAATATTTCAAACAGTAATATTCGCTATGTGAAAGCCCAAAATTTTAAAGTATAATAATTAAGAATTTTGACTTTGATATTTATCATTTCGTACCTAAAAAATGATCGCATGATATGTAAAAAATAAAAAATACAGTTACTAAATTTCTATACAAGCAACGTCAATATTTACAAAGTAAAATGGTAAATTCTCCGAGTGTGAGACCTTCCCCTTCTCCTCATAGTATAGACTATATAATAAAACGGTAATTTTTACTGTTTGAAACTGTAATTTTTTAAGATGAGAGAGTTGTTAGTTAGGGGACGGACGGGCAAGACGGAGAGGGCGGGTAAAATGAATAATCGTTTTAAATCGCTGGTCGGTCGATAGAAACATTTTAGACAGCAATCTATCAATCTATTATGTAACTACACTTACCGTTATCGATAAAGCATTGGTTTTGCATACTTGTGGGAATTTTTTTTTATAAATATTGAAATTTAGGAAAAAAAATAAAATTTTAAATCGTAAGTATACAGTACTTAGTTTAATGTTGTTAAGGACGATGCAGATTTGATTTTTTTTCTTCATATTCAGGACGCGGTTGATATTTTTGCGACGATTGTTTTGATTGAAATGTATTTTCCAATCAGTATTCGTTTTACGCGACCTGAGTATTCATTTTGCCCGCCCTGGTAGGGCAAAACGGATAATGTTGACTTTTTATTTTTTTTTTAATTTCGAAGAAGAATTTCTTTGTTATTATTTTTATTTTACTTTAATTATAAACTTCCATTACCCAAAAAATTATTAGCCAAAGTTAAGAATGGATGTGATTGTAATATATATTTGTTATTTCATTTTCAAATTAACATATCCGTTTTGCCGGTCCTTCCCCTACTATAGTGACAGCTACTAATCACATTTTCGATATTAAATTATAAATTGTGGCTTTTACACTTTCTACATTAAGTTTTGTAATATTTACATTGGTACCCCAATGTCCGTTGTACTGTTTGAAACTATAAAAATTAACCGGAATCCGAGTGAATTTTACAGTTTACTTTTTTTCATGTACTTTGCACTCACGAAATTAGAATGTCTATTAACAGAAAGATATTAAATGTATAATTACTATTTAATGTACTATTTATTTGGCTTGTTCCCAAATAAAAATGTATTTAAGATCTAAAAAGTTCAATAGATTTTATTAGTTTTACTGGAAATTCAAATAGCGCGCTACGATTTTAACCAATGATGATTTTAGGGATCAAATTATACTGCGTTAGCGTTACAAACATGAAGTCACAGGTTCGATTCCAGCTTAGTGCATTCTTGCTACCTGTCTACAGTTTTAATCCGCCAGGTCGTTTCACTACAATTTTTAACTGCCAATAAATTAACTCAAAGATGTAATAATACATTAAATATTATTTTCAATAAATTTATATATTTATAATTATATAAAAAACTAATAAATTTATAGTTGTAATAAAGTTCTAAAATGATTACCGAGAATAGTGTGTAAAATAAATAATAAAAATTTTATAAATAGTAACATTAATTAAAACATGGAATTAAATTCAATTAATATTAATATTACGTAAGGATTTGTTAGTAAAAATATTGCGCCCAACCGGATATTTTTAGTGTAATTCAAACAATAGTAACTTAATACTAGCAACTATATTTATAACAATAAACACGTTAATGATAATCCTGAAGAACTTTCGTGATTAGATTATAGTATTTATATTTTCTTCTATAGAACATTAATATTTAGTATTCAATATAACCGAGGAAGATATAAACGAATCGAGTGCATTAATAACTTATCAATAAATTAATTGCTTTCAATAAACATATCTCATTAAGCAAGTTTAATGCAATCTCTGTGAACTTCGTCACTTAAAGTTCGTTGTCACAGCATTATACACGTAAGTTTTCTTCATTTTCCCATTCGTCGGAAGCATAGTTGTCGTTGTTGTTGTCAACTCTGTTCAGTACAAATTTTAAATTAAGACGTAGCAAATATTAATCGAAATTTTATTCAAATGTTTACAATTTGCCAGTTCAAAAATATTTTTAAATAACAATAATTCTACATTAATATATGTTCATTTTTTTGTGTATAAAAAGGATACTCAGAAGCAAGTAAGAAAATTTTAAACCAATAATTTTTCCGTTTTCAATTAATGCGATCAAATGGCGCCCAATTGTCCACAGAAAAAGTAAACTGTAAAATTCACTGGGATTCCGGTTAATTTTTATAGTTGAGCAAGATCACGTCAACTGGACCCCCTATTTTCCACTTGATCATGAAAATTAAGTTCATGTATCTTTTTTATAAGTACATACCAAGATAAAATGATCCGCGAAACGATTTTTAAAAATTTCGATTTTAACAATAATTTTTTTTACAATGAAAATTTTAGGTACTTTTAATTAAAAAATGGATTGTAAATCAACCGTTAAAGTCAAATTAATGTGACTTGAAGGATTTGTTTTTAAAATGTTTGTATTTTAATAAAATATTAATAACTAAAAATTATTTGTTTATTATCATATTGTTAATTAACTTTTAAGTTAACAAATGAAAATTTCACTGACTTCTCGGTGAAAAAATGAAGTTTTTTTTTTATCGGTTACATGCGTTATTTATTAAAGTTTAAGATTTCAGAAAAAAATTTCACTGCTCGCGATTTGTTTAAACAATATAAATTTATTTATCACAGCGCGCCGAGCGCCAGGCGCTGTCAGAATACCGCGCCGTCGAACGTCAGACTATGTTACAACTTCGATTAATTATAATTAAAAATAACAATTAAAAATAAAACTATCAAACAAATTTTATTATTATTATGATCAATATTATGACTAATAAAATAAGTAAATTCTCTATTATTAAAGAAAAATAGAAAAAACGAACTAGTAATAAATATTAAATTTTGTAGACATTTGTTAACTTTATTTTTTTTTTTTTTTTAACTTGGTTAATAAAAACTTTTTTATCTTCCGACACATTATTATATTATTAATCTTTATATATATTTTTTCTCTGTGCGTGTGTTTGTCACTGAACTTTTTCTAAACGGCTGGACCAATTTTAATGAAACTTTTTGTGTGTCTTTAGGTGGATTCGAAAATGGTTTAGATTCACAATTCAGTCCACAGAAAAATGTTTATTCAATTAAATTTTTATTTATAAATTGTTCTTTATCTTGGAATGTTTTACATTGGATCTGACAGACAGTATCGAATATTCATTTGAGAAAAAAAAATTATAATCGAAATTCAAAAAAATTTTGTGTAATTGTGTTAAAATCAATCAGTTGCTAATTGAAATATGTCATTATAATAACGTTTTAATAATAATTTTCATCAAAACGGTCCAAACTGTAACAGCTCATTCAAATAAACTTGAAATTTTTTAATTTAAGACGTGTGTACAAGAAAACGTCTGTCTGGTCCGCTAGTAATAATATAGTAATATATTACTATATTATTAATAATAATATAATAATGTTTCGGAAGATAAAAAAGTTTTTATTAACCAAGTTTAAAAAAAAAAAAATAAAATAAAGTTAACAAATGTCTACAAAATTTAATATTTAATACTAGTTCGTTTTTTCTATTTTTCTTTAATAATAGAGAATTTACTTATTTTATTAGTCATAATATTGATCATAATAATAATAAAATTTGTTTGATAATTATATTTTTAATTGTTATTTTTAATTATAATTAATCGAAGCTGTAACATAGTCTGACGTTCGACGGCGCGGTATTCTGACAGCGCCTGGCGCTCGGCGCGCTGTGATAAATAAATTTATATTGTTTAAACAAATCGCGAGCAGTGAAATTTTTTTCTGAAATCTTAAACTTTAATAAATAACGCATGTAACCGATAAAAAAAAAACTTCATTTTTTCACCGAGAAGTCAGTGAATTTTTCATTTGTTAACTTAAAAGTTAATTAACAATATGATTATAAACAAATAATTTTTAGTTATTAATATTTTATTAAAATACAAACATTTTAAAAACAAATCCTTCAAGTCCTATTAATTTGACTTTAACGGTTGATTTACAATCCATTTTTTAATTAAAAGTACCTAAAATTTTCATTGTAAAAAAAATTATTGTTAAAATCGAAATTTTTAAAAATCGTTTCGCGGATCATTTTATCTTGGTATATACTTATAAAAAAAATACATGAACTTAATTTTTATAATCAAGTGGAAAATAGGAGGTCCAGTTGACGTGATCTTGCTCAGTTTCAAACAGTATGGCGGACATCGGGATGGCAAAAGTATAAATATTATTACAGAACTTAATGTAGAAAGTGTAAAAGCCACAATTTATAATTTAATATCGAAAATAAGTGATTAGTAGCTGTCACTATAATAAATAACGACTCTCTCATCTTAAAAAATTACAGTTTCAAACAGTAAAAATTGCTATTTCAATATTATAGTCCATACTATAAGGAGAAGGGGAGCTCAGATGAGGAGAAGTGGATTTCACTCGGAGAATTTAACATTTGAAACAGTAAAAATTCGACTTTTAAGGAGGTTCGAGCGAATCTAATGTAAAAAATAATTTCCAACTTTGAGCTTTGAAATTAAGTATAGGTATAAATAAATACGTCATTTATCTAATCCCAAAATTTTAAAAAAATTCACCGTTTAGTTACTTAGATATTAAATTTTTAAAACCACATATTTTATCTCCTTATACACACGGGCTCTTATGGCGGACAAACGTTTGGCGAGACTTTAATTTTTTTTTTCAATATTAACCTCCTAACTTTAACGGATAAAAAACTATACACAAGAAACTTGAATTATTGCAAAATATAAAAACAATTTAATAATAATACATTACCGATATAATTTTTGAAATATTTAAAGTTAAATTTTATGTTTGTAACTCGTTTATCGTCAGCTATTTATTCGAATAAAGATTTGACAACGTCGCGTCAACAGCTGAGAAAAAAGAAAAAGATAAAAATATAGTTACAGAGAGAGGAATGTTTAACTCATACACTCATGCGAGTCTCTGTAATGGGTATAATCAAACGCGCTATTGCCAAATCTGTTTATTTAATCCGGCAAGTAATAAATACGAAAGTCATTTTATTACTTTACTTTATTAACTAAGTAAAAATTATCAATTATTAAATTGTTTAAATCATTTTAAATTAAAATAAAGAATTTTGACGAATATTGGGAAGACTAAAATTAAAAAAAAATTTTAACATTATTTTGATTCATTAGTTACGCTCGAACTTCCTTAAGCAAATTAATAATTATAGTTTGATTTTTAGCGTTGTGTTTAAAATTTACCATTTTACTTTGTAAATATTGACGTTGCTTCTATTAGAAATTTAGTAACTTAATTTTATACTTTTTACATATCATACGATCATTTTTTAGGTACGAAATGATAAATATCAATCAAAATTCTTAATTATTATACTTTAACATTTTCGACTTTTACATAGCGAATATTACTGTTTGAAATAGTATTTTCTTCCATGTAAATAATAAATTGTATCATTTAAACGATATATATTATAAAGTGATTGTTAAAATCACGATTTTACAGTTTGAAATGGTAATTTTTTCCAGTTGATCATTACTTATTATAAATCGACTATTATTTATTACAGTTTACTTTTTTCCGTGTATTTTTTGCCGTACTGATATCTTTTCTTCCATTTTCCAGGTAGAAAATGATTACCCTGGAGCACATTGGATACTTAATCTTATTCTTGATATTCCTCTACTGGTACACAACCGCAACATTCAAATTCTGGTCTAGCCGCGGCGTAGCTGGACCAAAACCTACAGCCTTCATCGGTAACTTCCACGACGTGTTGTTCAGCAAGATATCCCTCGGAGAATGGTTAGCCAAGTACTACCACGAGTACCCGAATGAACCTATGGTAGGTGTATTTGTCCGACGAACGCCACTGCTGATTCTTCGAGATTTGGACCTGATAAAGGACGTGTTTATCCGTGACTTTTCAAAGTTCCACGACCGAGGTTTGAAGACCTTCGAAGACGCGGACCCACTGTCCCAAAACTTGATAAAACTAGAGCATGCGAGGTGGCGCCCACTTAGGAACAAGCTGTCGCCTGCTTTTACCTCAGGAAAGCTCAAAGAAATGTTCTACTTGTTGGCAGAGTGTGGAAACTACTTCCAAGATTACCTTGAGCGGACAGTTGCCAAGGATGAGCCAATTGAAGTTCGTGACTTGACGGCTCGCTTCACCACAGACGTAATTGGAACCTGTGTGTTCGGTGTGCAAATGAACGCGATGAGCGACGAAAACAGTGAGTTCCGTCGGATGGGTAAATATGTGTTCAAAGTGAATTCGTTTAAATTGTTCCGGTTTCGCGTTCGCGAGCTTTTCCCGGCAATTTACAAGATTATAGGGCCTGCTATGAAGGACAAAATGATCGTCGATTTCTTCATGAACACTATGAAGGACGCAATTGCTTACAGGAGGAAATACAATGTGGTTAAGCACGATTTCATCGATCAGGTGATGGAACTCCAGGACAATCCGGATAAAATTGAGATCAAGCTGACTGATGAATTGCTGACGTCTCAGCTCTTTGTTTTCTTCTTGGCGGGATTCGAAACCTCGTCGACGACGATGAGCAATGCGCTCTATGAGCTGGCATTGCACCAGGACGTCCAGGACAAGTTGAGGGCAGAGATTTTGGAAACTCTTAAAGCTTGCAATGGACATCTTACTTATGATGTTATCAAATCGATGAAGTATATGGAAATGGTGTTTAGAGGTGAGTTGTTGGTACTTTTGTACTTTGTCTGTTGAATCAAATTGTTCAATGTTCATTTCAGAGTCTTTAAGACTTTATCCACCAGCAACGTTGCTCGTCAGACGCGCCAATTGCAATTATACATTCTCTGGCACGAATATCACGATACCAACAGACATGAAGATCATGGTCCCGGTTCTAGCGATTCATCGCGATCCGCATATCTATCCTAATCCAGAAGTTTTTCAACCTGAAAGATGGACCCCGGAGGGTAAGGCCTCAAGGCATCCAATGACTTGGCTACCTTTTGGCGCTGGTCCTAGAAGTTGTATTGGTAAATATACTTTTCTATCACTAACTATTTTTACTATCTTGTCGAAATTTTTTGGAAATTGAAGATTCTAGCACTATATTTCACTTAAACTTTTAGTTACGAAGCATGAAATATATTTAAGACGTTGACTAAGGATCAAAAATGGGTTTTTTTAGGGTTAAGTTACACTTAGTTGAGGAAATGTGCGCTAGATGTCGCTAAGTGCTGTAGTCAAGTAGAATCTTAGGGGTAAGTGGGCGTGACCTCTTTGTTTATGGATGAGGAGGGGGAAGTTTGTGATATGTGTAGGCAAATTAAAGGTTTCTTGGTGAAAAATTATAGCTTATGCAAGAAAAATCTATATTTTCTTACAATATTCTTCAATTTTTGAATACGCGTACTTATAAGTGTTCTCTATACGAATAAATTTTTTTTAATAGTCCTTGCGGTGCTAATTTTCGAAATATTAGCAATTAAAAATAGTACATCTAACATGTATTCCCTATCCTGACCGTAGTTAGAGTGAACATTTTATTGAATAGCAACCGTACTTTTCTTAGGATTTTTTTGAAAAACTGAGAATATTTAATTGAAGTTATAACAAGTATTTTTTATCAAAAATAACATAAACGAGCTGTATTCATTTTTTCATAAAATATGTTTGAAGTTAGCGACTTTCGATATTTTACGTGAGTGGAAGTAAGTGAGCGATGGTCTGTAAAGAGAGGCAGCACTAGTGCGTGAGAAAGAAACCTATAGACAAAAAAAAAAAAAAAAAAAAAAACAAGAATAGTTACAGTATAAAATATAAAATCGATCCCGTCGTAATCAAAACTAGAAAAATTATGTTACGTTTTGGCAAATATTAAATTTATTAAAAATTTTATTAATTAATATTTAAAATAAAATTTGATTTAAAATAATAAATTAATCGTTATTTGAGGTATCTCGTAACGGAAATACCTCGAGATAACAGATTTATGAAACGTCAACGCAGCCCAGTAGACTGAACAGTCTACGTTGTGGGATTTGGACTGCGTTGATGTTCACATAGGGTAACCTGAGATGCAACGTCGCTAAAAATTATTATAAAACCCAATGTAATTAATATTTTTTTCATACATTCGGTCTTCAGACTTCATCTGGAGCAGTCAGTCCTCGGACTTAGCAGAGGAGCAATCTCTGCCGGTCCGAGGCTGAACCTGCCTAATCCTTTTCAAATAAATTTTATTAATTGTCAATCAATTAGTATGGATATTTATTAAAACCTCATTCCCCAGGGTGTAAGCGCTTTTATTAGCTGTTTTCCACTCTGGTGAAATCGCCGAAGCGCTAGCCAGCGTTTAGGCACTCCAAAATCACCTACCTGAGGCAGGTTAATTGAAAGTAACATAAAATTTTATAAACTTAAATTTTAAAAGTGATTTCGCGGATTAAACCAGTGACACGACCCACCTGGAGTCTATTGACATCCTAACGAGGTCAAAATCTGGACTTAAATAATTTTTAAATTAATTTACCAAAAATTGAGAACGTAACAATTACATTTGGAATAACATTTTTCTAAATTCAATTTTTTAATTTAATTTTCAGAGCTTTCAATCTAAATATTACATTTTACAATGTAATTCTTATAAAATCTGTAATAATTACAATCTGAAACTGTAATTTTTCCAGTTTTCATCACGAAGCGCCACGTTGTATTATATACTGTAATTTTTCGAGTTATCTTTTTTCCGTGTACACTGAGAAAACAGTTTGTTTGGCTCAAATGCGCAGATTTATTATTATTATGAGTTTTACTTGTATACCGTTTTCTGGTTTTTACAAGGCTAATTGTCTCAGCTTCTCCGCATATAGTCTTTTTCAACTCTTTATTATCAACATATGCTCCGCTCTATATTATCAACACAATCTTTCAACTCTTTTATTATCAACATGTTCTCCGCTCTTTTTATAATCAACATGTTCTCCACTTTTTATTATCAACATGTTCTCCGCTTTTTATAATCAACATATCATTTCGCACATAATTCTATTCTCAATGCGGCTGTGGACCGACTTGTGCTTTCTGTACTGTATTTACCCTATTCCTCACCCCTTTCTATCGGTTGTTGGAATAGTGGCGATGGGGAAACCACAGAGAAAACCCATGCCAGTACAGTCGGCTACCGAAGCGATCTCCGACGGTTAGTGTTGGAACTATTCGAACAACCGTCGGGGCTCGAACCCTCGCCTCACGACATGATGCACGAACGAACTAACGGGATAATGACTTAGTCCGCTCGGCCATCATGCCGCTAATGCGCAGATTTATTTGAAAGAAATTAAAAATATATATTTAATGTTAACAAATTCCTTTTATTCAAATATATATTACTTTGAATCAAATACTACCTCGTTTTGGTTTATTTAACTGAATCGACTCATTTATTTCATTTAAATAAAGATTTATTAACTATTAACAAATCTCACTTTAAGTAAATTACGCTTGGTATCGCTACGGTCGCCACTGTTATTTCTCGACGTGATTTGTAAAAAATAAATAATGAAAATTAACTCAGTTTACAAATGTATTTTGTTTAATTTTTGTAGAAATAAATAAAATAAAAAAATATATATATATATGCTTAGACAAATATGTATTGAAATAGTTAACTATAATAGACATTAATAATTATGATGATAAAGTTAGCAGACAGCTGTCAATTTTTTTAATTTTTATTACAGATCAACGATAAAACACATATTTTAATGCACTTGTAATTGTTTTTTAATTTTTAGACGTGGAACTTTTTAATTAAAATTTTTTCGTGATAATTTTATTATTATAAAAGTCCTAAAAATTGACAGATGTTTGTTAATTTATGAAAATTAAGTTAGCCGTCATCTAAAAATTTTTAGAATTTTTTTTATTGAAAAAATTGTTACAAAAGAAATTTTTTTAAAAAACTTCATTCGTAAAAAACTTGAAACATTATAAGTGCAATTTTAAAAAAATATATTCTAGATCTAATTTAATAAATAAAAATTAGGAAAATGGTTGACCCTAAAGGCCATCCCTGCAACTTCCCGCTAATTCCGTTAATACCTGGCCGCTTTTTTGAGCTCTTCGAGCTCAAAAGTACAATCTGTGTATTGTTTTAAGCTCTCCGAGCTCAAAAAGATACCTTTTCTATGCTTTTGAGCTCTTTGAGCTCAAAAATCTGATAGAAGTTTCATAGAACACTATTTTTTGAATGTTCATACCGCAATAACTTTTGAATGAATGAACCGTTTTTTACGCGGTTGGCGGCATTCTACGTAGTTTTTTAAGCCTTATAAATAATTTCTAAGTTTCAATTGGTCAAACTAGAAATTTCGGAGTAACTCTGAAAAAACACTTTTTTCGGTTTTCTTTCGTTCACGATATCTCTCGAACGAATCAACCGATTTTGACCGGATTGGCGGCGATCGACGTGGTTTTTCAAGGTTGAGAGCTGATTAGTTTTTGGAATTGATCGGTTGAGCCGTTTAAAAGTTATCCCAAAAAAACCACTTCAGAAAAAATTTTTTTTCCTACTTTTTTTTAGATTTCTCCAAATTTCTCAAAATCTATCGGTCCGAATCGGTTCAAATTAACAGGAAATCTAAGTTTGGCGAAGCCCTTTCGAATGGCACCAACCGCGATGAAATCGGTTCAACCGTTCAAAAGTTATAAGAGGTTTACATACTTACACACACACACACACACACACACACACACACACACACACACACACACACACACACACACACACACACACACACACACACACACACACACACACACACACACACACACACATACATACAGACATAGTGACACCCTCGCGGGAATAGTCAGGAAAGCTTCCTAGGACCTCAAAACGTCGAGATCTGATGAAAACTCGATTTGCGAAAAACGGGGTAAAACCAATAACTTCCCGATTTTCGAAAATTTTCAATTTACTTAGCGGGAAGTTAAAAAAAAAATTAAAAATTAAAAACGTCGCTTAACTTTATAGTATTATTGTTAATTTCAGTATAATTAATAATTCCAAAAAAATTGCCCATTTAACCCCAAACGTTCGATATGTCTACTTTTACTACTTTCCTAACCTACAACTAAAAATCATTGCTTTGAGTATATTCAAACATACAATTTATTTACTGTAAATTTACATACAAATATACTGTAACTTTGTCTCAAATAAATCAATTTATTTTTATCAAATAAATATTTCTTGTGATATTTAAATAAGAGATTTATTTATAGTTAACGAGCCTCATTTCATTTAAATGAACTGTTTTCTCAGTGTAGCCATAACCTATTGGTGTCTTTTTCTTGCCGTGGAACCTCCTTAAAAAATAAAACATTTATTAAGGGGTTAGGGGTAGTCAGGATTTTCAAAAAATCGACTTTTTTTTGCATTTTCTCTAAGTATAATATCTTAAAAATATTCTCTGAAAATTTGAAGTTAATCCGATAATTACTTTTCGAGTTATTCAACAAATAACAAAGAGCGTATTACTGTACATAAATCTAATGTGAAACTTTAAATGCGTTTTTCTCAAAACTATGTTTTTTGAACTGGTGACGACTGTAACTCGAAAACCGCTTGGTAGATTTTAATGAAATTTATACAGCTTTTAGAATACGTAATAAACTCGGGCCTGATTGAAGGATTTTTTTTTTTTCAAAAATTTCGATTTTTTATGACCAATTAACTGTTGATTTTTTCCCGAAAATCTAGAAAAAAATTTCCTAAGGCCGCCATTTTGTTAATTTAAAAAAAAAAAAAAAAAGCTTCGATCAGGCCCAAGATAATCTATTTATAAAACTAATTTTTTCCATCCGATTGATTTTTGATGAATCTCCAAGGACAATGATAGTCACCGCAAGGACCTTTTTTTGGAACTGGGTCAACACAAACAGCTATAACTTTGGAAATTATAAATTTTTTTTTTCCAAATTTTCGTGACTTCAAGTCAAAACATTGTGTAATAATGCCATATTATTACTTTTGTAAAATAACATGATTTAATAGCAAAAAAAAATGACTGAAAATTCTCATTTTTTCGTGTCTCTGACTACCTCTAACCCCTTAAGAACCTGATGACATAAAGGTAAAATTTGCTGTCATGGTGAAGATTTTCACACTGTACTGCGGGTAGTAACTCAAGTAAATTAATTTTTTTTCGGCCAATAATGTATTTAAGCTTTTTATTTAGCATAACATTCAAAGTTTTGTTATGTCTCAACAAATTTATGCAAGTGTTATTAAAATTAATCTGCTTAGGGTATCAAAAATCCACAAACTTCCCTTAGTTGCGCAAATTTACCCCACACGAGTGCGCACACTTACCCTTAGTACGGGGTAAGTGTGTGCATTTTGAATCATTTGGACTAATCCATTTTTTTTCCGGTGTTAAGGTTTTAGACTTTATTTCTGAATTTAATTATTACCTAAATAAATTTTCAATCGAAGACATATTTTTAATTTCCTTTCATGCTTATCATTGTAACTCTATTTGTGATACTAAATTTTGAACTTATGTTTCATCAAACGAGTAGCATAAATTGAAATTATTTGCTAAGTTTTATGTTGAAAAGCATATCTATGGTAAATAAAATAAAATTTGTTCAATTTTCAGGAGCAAGATTTTCAAACCATCAATCAAAAGTCGGGTTGATAAAAATCCTCGAAAAATACAGTGTTCATCCATGTGAAAAAACAGAAATTCCATACAAAATTCATCCAACTGGATTTTTATTAGCGCCATTGAACGGAATTCATCTTAAATTTTCAAAAGTGTAGTGTGTCTTGTTGACCAAAAACAAATTGACTTTTTAAACTTATCAATTACATTGTCATTAAGCTCAAAGTTCACGAAAAACCGCTACTTTAATTCACAAATTTAAATGCGAAAAAGCTTGCATACTTTTAGCGTTTCTTCGTGAAATTTTTCAGAATCATCGTCAAACTCATAATTAATATAAATTTAAATATTATAATTATAATTATAATGTAGAAATAAAAATAATTGGCAGTGATAGTAAGTAAGTGAGTAAGTGTATCATAAATGTGAATGTCTTTGTATAATCAATTTTATAAATAATCTTTTTTATTCAAGTTTTAAGTCAACGCATCGTAGTTTTAATTAAATATAACAACAATGTTATCTTCTTTTATGATAATTATGTGAAAAAAATTGATATAAATGCAAACAATGTATTCATATTTCTTTGAAATGAAATCAATTTATCTTTATTCACCCTTCATTTGTCACAACATAAGCCCGAAGTACCGACTTTGGAATCTGTGTTAATTATATTGTTTTATTATCAATGTTTGTTGCGTTTATTATGACTTCTGCGTAAATAATTACAATGTTATCGTATAAACTACATATTTCTTGATTGTCGCATAATCAGAAGCTTTAAAATCATAATATGAGAAGAAATAGCAATAATTAATCTCTACGTTACCGATAGTTAGTTATCCCCAGCAAAACATCAATCAAACAGCTCTATTGATGTTTAAAAAAATACCATTTTTTGGAACCAACAAAAAAGCCCGATGGTCTACTTCATAATTGTGGTCTGTTTTGTCACAAATATCTACAGTATGATTTCGTAATACTGTAATTACTCCTATTTTTGTTTGCATTAAACCAAAGCGCGTGCCTATGCAATTTCGCGGTCCGTCACCAAATGACAAGAAAGTCATGTCGTGGCGACTTTTGACTTGTTCCTCGCTGAAACGTTCGGGGTCAAAGACACTGGGATTTGGATAGTACTCTGGATCTCTTTGTATTCCAAGGATCGGGATCCAGACGTCAGTTTTTGCAGGAATTGTCAGATTAGTACCGGTGAAAGTGTAAGGTTCCATTGAGCGACGAGTCAAAAACGGTAACGGTGGATACTTTCGCAAAGTTTCTGGAAAGTATTAATGAATTAATCGCAGAATATTTATCTTATTCATCGGATAAATTTATAAAACGCACCTTTTATGACTTTATCCAAGTACTTCATATTTTTGACTCCCTCGTAAGTGAATTTTCCGTCGGTGCGAATCAACTCGTCTTTGATTTCTTGCCTCAGTTCTTCTTGGACTGAATGATTGAGCGCCATTTCATAGAGAGCATTACCGATGGTCGTTGATGAAGTTTCAAATCCCGCGGCGAAGAAAACAAACAGTTGGGCTGCTAACAATTTATCTGTCAATTCTGCAACGAGATTTGATGTTACAAAACGATTATAACTATGAACAACAATTATTTGACTAAAAAGAAACTCAAAATTCTTGCCTATTTCCCCAACTTTACTCGGCTCATCTTTCAACGCTATCAGCAGGTCAACGAAATCATGTCTGTTGATCCCATTTTTTCTTCTGTAATCCATCGTATCTTTGGTAATCCCAATAAAAAAATTATCTAGCACACTATCCCTAAAAAAGTACCCTACAACTTTATAAAGCTCCGGCAAGAAACTCCCCAAAGTAGCTCTCCCTACGTTCCTAATATTCAGCTCAAAAATCCTCTTGCCCATTTTCCGAAATAGACTGTCCTCCTCCGCTAGCGCATTAGCTTGCAATCCAAAAGCGCACACACCAATGACATCCGTTGTGAATCTGGTGGCTATTTCATGCATATCAACCAGTCCGTTTTCGAATTTGTCCACGTAAGTTTCTATCTGATCAGCGCACTGCACCAGCAAATAAAACATATCCTTCAATTTCACTGAAGTAAACATCGGAGACAATTTAGATCTTAAGAGACGCCATCTCTGAGGCTCTAAATTAAATAAATTTACTGCCAAGGCCTCGTGCTTATCATGGATCTCTCGCCCGCGGTCCGCGAATTTGCTAAAGTCTTTTATCAAAACGTCCTTTATCAAATCCAAGTCATTCATGATCAAAATCGGCTTGCGCAACCGATAAACACCCACTAACTTACTTTTTTTGTAGATTGTGTAAATTTCTTGGAGGTAAGTTCCCAAGTTGTGTTTTCCGATCACAATGTCTCCGACTGTTCCAAAAGGAATTGAAGGTTTTGGACCGACTACATCTTGCGATGACCAGTAATCCCAATTATTTATAAAGTAAAAGTAATATATCACTAGTAATATAATAAGTAATCCTAATTCTAGCCACATATTTTAAATCTGATGACTTAGCTTGTCCGAAAAACAACTATTATATGTCCACAATCAAATGATTTTAATACCTAATGTGCCATTTATGTGCAATGAATATATCTTCCAACTCTATACATGAACTAACAAAATTACTTTTTGCGATAGTGAGCTATCACTAGAAATTTAAATTGTAAATTATTGTCATAATTATGAATAATTTATCTGCAACACAGTAAATTTCTGTCAATTTTTTTAAATACAGTAAAAAATTTTGCTATTAAATAATCATTTAATAGACGTTAACTATAGCCTATAAATATGGGCTTTATACACAGAAAAATAAATTAACTTGAATTAAGTAAAAAATTTTGAATAACTTCTTAAACTAAGAAATTTTTTTTGATTTAAATAAATTTCATTTAATCCAAGAATTTTTTGTCTTGATTCAAGACAATGAAATTCTTCAAAATTATTATCTTGGTTTAAGAATTTTTTCTTTGACCCAAATTAATTTTTTTCAGTGTAATCTTGAATAATTTTAACTCAGAAAACAGAAAAAATAATTCGGACAGCCCAGATCGGGAATCGAACCCGGATCCTTTAGTTACGCACCAAGGGCTTTTTCAGTTGAGCTACTTGAGACATCGTCCATAACAATTTTTCAGTCGTTTAATAATTTTTTTTTTAATACGATAACAAAAAAATATTTATTAATACTAATGCATAGTTCAATTCCTGCCGAATTTTTATTTGATATTTATAAAAATAATTATATATAGTTATATACATATGGTTCGTATATAATTGTGTAAACCAAGTTTTCATATTTAATTATACACATTTTATTTTATATGAATAATAATTAATTTATTTTATTTAAATTTTAAGATCAGATATTGAGTTTATTAGCTACAAAATTTGTAGAAATTAATATTTAAGCCGAAAAATTGGTTGACCTTGAGAGAGTGAGAGTAAAATTCTACTATTAAAATAATACAATTTTGGCGTTTATTTAAATTGCTTCAAATTTTTCCTAAAAATATTAGAAAATTTATTGAGAATCTGAATTATATTTAAAATAAAACTGCAACTCATCATAATTATTAAATTTTACTCTCAGCGATTGATTCACGTAATAACTGGCAATCGCTCTCTTAATTCTTTCTCTTACCTGCTACAAATATAAATAAAAAGTTTGGAAAATCCAAAAGTGCACGACTCATAATGCTCATTTAATTATGAAATATAAAAAAAAAAAAAACTTAAGTCGTTCAAAATTAATTGCCGAAAAAACAGCTGTAGTAGGAAGGTACTGCACAAGCGCCCCTGGTGGAATAAAATGTACATAATATCTATAGATATAGATATATCACCATCCATGTTAATTTTACATGGATATATATAGATATACAGTCTTGTAGTTTTCGTTTTTTATTAATTGCAATTAAACGACACTGAATTAATTAATCATTCGCATTCAGTGACCTACAATCGTCGATTAGAATTAAAAAAAAAAAAATTTAACTCAAATAATGGATTTTTTCACAAGTTACAGTGTTTTCGGGTTTCACACATGACGGACAGGAAAATTTTTTGACCTATTTTGGTGTTTTTTTCCAATTCTATTGCAGTAAATCAATTTTTAAAAAGTATGAAATTAATCTCCATTAAATTATCTCGACAATAGTATGCAAAATATCTTGATTCCGTGAACTAACAAGGCTATAATAATAAAAATAGCCGCCAAAATGAGGCGAAAAAAATTTTTCGATCGTAAAGCACTCTCTGATGCTTCGCATCATGAGTCGTGCAATAATGCTGTGAAGCGGGAAATAATAGGAGTTACGGTAATTATTACGTGAAGCGTTCCACATTCACGTAACGGGATATTGGTAGGAAAGGATTGAGAAAGGAATGTGGAGAGGATCATCTTAATGTGAGTTTATAGAATATGCGAGAAAAAAATGATTAGATAGCTCGGACTGGGATTCGAACCCAGAACCTTCCGAAGACATGTCGGCTACTCTACCATTTGAGCTATCCGGTCTATACTAAATTTCCTTTCGATTATTCTATATACATTAAGCCACACCGTCCATCTTACGGCAAGCATTTTTACAAATATAAATAATGCTGTGAAGCGGGAAAGAATAGGAGTTACGGTAATTATTACGTGAAGCGTTCCACATTCACGTAACAGGATATTGGTAGGAAAGGATTGAGAAAGGAATGTGGAGAGGATCATCTTAATGTGAGTTTATAGAATATGCGAGAAAAAATTATTAGATAGCTCGGACTGGGATTCGAACCCAAAACCTTCCGAAGACATGTCGGCTACTCTACCATTTGAGCTATCCGGTCTATACTAAATTTCCTTTCGCTTATTCTATATATACATTAAGCCACACCGTCCCTCTTACGGCAAGCATTTTTTACAAATATAAATAATGCTGTGAAGCGGGAAAGAATAGGAGTTACGGTAATTAAAAAAGCATATTATCAGATAAAATGACATCACACTTTTGTAAGTCAGAGTAGGTCAACAATTGATATTATAAAATCAATGTTAAGTTTATATAAATGTCATTTTATTGCTGATACGTTTATTAGCGAGACGCGAATTTAATAAAATCACAACAGTAGTGTCAGTATTACTAGTAATATATTACTATTACTATACAAACAATTGGAATTTCTGGTCTTCGCGAAAAGTAGTTGGTCCAAAACCGTCAATACCTTTTGGAACAGTTAGTGACATCATAACAGGCAGACACAATATCGGAACCTACCTCCAGAAAATTTATACGACTTACAGAAAAAGCAAATTAGTGGGTATTTACATGTTGCGCAAGCCAGTTGTGATTTTGAATGACTTGGATTTGGTAAAAGACGTTTTGATAAAGGACTTTAGTAAATTTGTGGACCGCGGAGGAGAGATCCATGAAAATCATGAACCCTTGGCAGTTCATTTGTTTAATTTAGAGCCTCAGAAATGGCGACCCTTAAGATCTAAACTGTCTCCGATTTTTACCTCTGGAAAATTGAAGGACATGTTCTATTTGCATACCCGCCAGATTCGCAACGGATGTCATTAGTGTGTGCCCTTTTGGATTGCAAGCTTATGCGCTAGCGGAGGAGGACAGTCTATTTTGGAAAATGGGCAAAAAGATTTTTGAGCTGAATATTAGGAACGTAGGTAGAGCAATTTTGGGGGATTTCATGCCGGAGCTTTATAAAGTTGTGGGGTACTTTTTTATGGATAGTGTGCTAGATAATTTTATTATTGGGATTACCAAAGATACGATGGACTACAGAAGAAAAAATGGGATCAACAGAAAAGATTTCGTTGACCTGCTGATAGCGTTGAAAGATGAGCCGAGTAAAGTTGGAGATATAGGTAAGAATTTAGAGTTTCTTTTTAGTCAAATAATTTTTGTTCATAATTATAATCGTTTTGTAACATCAAATCTCGTTGCAGAATTGACAGATAAATTGTTAGCAGCCCAACTGTTTGTTTTCTTCGCCGCGGGATTTGAAACTTCATCAACGACCATCGGTAATGCTCTCTATGAAATGGCGCTCAATCATTCAGTCCAAGAAAAACTGAGGCAAGAAATCAAAGACGAGTTGATTCGCACCGACGGAAAGTTCACTTACGAGGGAGTTAAAAATATGAAGTACACGGAAAGAAAATTGTACGAAAAATTACGATGAAAACATCGTAATTTTTAGTATAGGACATTGCAGTGCCGGACCAGAACTCAAACATCGTAATTTATACGATGCAACATCGTAAATTTCTATCACTTAAATTAAAAAGAAGTTTAGGTCACCGAAAAAATAACTCTGTATCACTCAGGAATCGAACCCGGTGTCCTCTCCGCCACTAGTCCAAGGTTTATCCCCTAACGCTATCGGAGGGAAAATCGAAAGTTTATGTTCAGTCACAGAATAAGACCCTCGATACAGTAGTTGGTCATCTTTCGGTGGTGGCGTCGCAAACTACTGGACTTTGTCTCTCTTTTATTAAAACATATAGTATGCGTCCTTATTCACTTGCTCTTACCGAAAAAAAATTTATTAAATAACATCGTAATTTTCAATAATTCAAATTGTATTCTGTAGACGGCAGCATCGTAAAAATCGAGATACTGAAAGTCTAGTCCTGGATTACGATGTTACTATCGTAATTTTTCATAGGATTTTTTTTCCGTGTACTTGGATAAAGTCATAAAAGGTTCGTTTTATAAATTTATCCGATGAATAAGATAAATATTCTGCGACTAATTTATTAATACTTTCTAGAAAATTTGCGAAAGTATCCACCGTTACCGTTTTTGACTCGTCGCTCAATGGAACCTGACAATTCCTGCAAAAACTGAAGTCCGGATCCCGATGCTTGGAATACAAAGAGATCCAGAGTACTATCCAAATCCCAGTCTCTTTGACCCCGAACGTTTCAGCGAGGAACAAGTCAAAAGTCGGCACGACATGAATTTCTTGCCATTTGGTGACGGACCGCGAAATTGCATAGGCGCGCGCTTTGGTTTAATGCAATCAAAAGTAGGATTAATTACTGTATTACGAAATCATACAGTAGATATTTGTGATAAAACAGACCAAAATTATGAATTAAACCGCCGAGTTTTTTTGTTGGTTCCAAAAAATGGTATTTTTTTGAACATCAAAAAATCTATGTGATTCACTTAAAGTATTATGACTTATTAGATTATATTTGTAGCGCAATCGAATCATAAATTTTTGTATTTAATTATTTTTACATAATAATTCTAATAAAAATAACTTACCAATCGTCAGATTGTAATCAATTAGATGGATGCATAAATTAAAACGGTATAAAATGTGAATAATATCTTTAAAAGCAGTTAATGACAATTTTAGTTTTTATATACTTAACCCTTCAGCACTCTCGCTATGAGATTTTCTCTCACGCTCATCAATAACTCAAATTTTCTTTCAAATTTCAAATGGAATGACTATGTGATTTTTTTTCTATCTGTCAAAAAATTAATATTATTTCAAATTGCAATATTATTATTTTAATTGTTCTATACTATAAAGAAATAAAATAAATTTTATTAACTCTGTGAGACATTTTCTCATCGCAATAGTAAAGTAGGGGGGTCAGAATTTAAAAAATCGGGTCTGATCGGTACAGTTCGGAGGTTCCCGTAAGAGTGCATTTGTGATTGGATGTATTATTATTAAATATTATTTTTAAATAAGTCAATTTTTTTTTGTTTTAAGAAATTTATTTTATTTAAGATTTTTTAAATTAAAGGAACTATAAGCATGCGTGCGCTTCCACATAAGGCGTGAGAGTTTTTCTCATCGCGCGAGTAATGATAGTAAATCGTTTTGCGAGAGTGCTGAAGGGTTAAGTGCGTTTTGATGCGTGGACGTTTGTGATAAAATAAGAGTTTAAATGAATATTAAAAATTAATAAAAAATATTACAAACAATACTCAAATATTAAATTTAAAACTCTATTGGTCATTCAAAAATTTCCAATATAATTTCCATGAAAGTGAAGATATAAGATATTAAAAGTCAATTTCTAAATTATGATGTGACAATTGTAATTTTTTTTCATTTATTAAATTAGAACTAAAAAATATTTGTAAAAAACTGTAAGTGCAATTTTTAAATATTTTTTCGTTTTAATTTAATTAATGAAAAAAAAAAATCAAAAACATTGACTAACTTAATTTTCATAGAAATTCTTTTTAGAATAAGTTAATTAATTATCAAAACAAACTTAAGTTAATTTTAAAATAATTTCTTCTTTTGAAATTCAACAAACGAAACTAATTTATAGGCCAACTGTTAAAATTATTACCTTCAATCTTTTTGAGGTTAGGAACATTCAATTTAAAAAGAACAAACTTTATAGTAAAAAATTACGTCTTACCATCTTGCAGTTTGTAAATGCAAAATCTTGAGATTAATTAATTTTATTGCCAGTAATCAGATCGCAATCTTAAATTCGCAGCTATAATTATCAACAATTATATATTATCTAGAACCCGTTGAAGTATTGTTTGATCCGAACAAAAACAGTTTCACTGTAAAAAAATTGCGCCAAGTCCACATTCATAAGACTATTAAAAAAAAAATATTTTATTTCTTTACAAAAAGGTACAAAATAAAAAAATTAAAAAATCCAAGTAACCGATATGATTGTTTATGATTTTCGGAAATTAAAAAAAATTTTATTGTAAATTTAAAAATAAAAAAAAAATTTTAGAACGTTTTTAGTGTGCGTGGTTGCAAAATATTTTACTTTTAATGAAATTCGTAAAATCTATTTACTAGGACTTTAAAAAAATTGAAATACACAATGACGCACACCAAGTACGTTCTAAAATTTTTTTTTAATTTTTAAATTTACAAAAAAATTTTTTTTAATTTCCGAAAATCATAAACAATCATATCGGTTACTCGGATTTTTTTATTTTTTTATTTTGTATCTTTTTGTAAAGAAAAAAAAAATTTTTTTTCCTAATAGTCTTATGAACGTGGACTTGGCGCGACTTTTTTTACAGTGAAACTGTTTTTGTTCGGATTTTAGTATTTTTTGTAATTATAATGAAAATTTACAATTGATAACAACTTAAATCTCGTGTTGACTACATTTTTTACTGCAAACTATCCCCTTGAAGCTACAGTTTATGTAGATGTAATTCCAGTGCACCCTGGCGGCCATAGATGCAAGCTATGAATCACTTTTTTTTACTGTAGTTGCGTGTCTATAGAAAGGATTACTACACATATTCATTTTATCTAGTCTGTGGCGCTGATATTCCCCATCGAAAAAAAGTCAGGATCGAAATTTCTGGGCTTACTATAGTTTGTGCTGATAAAATTTAATAATTTTAAGTGAATTAAGTGTTATAATTGATTATAATTAATTAATATCAGTAAAATAAAGTATAAATTACTTTTATAATATATCATTTTGGAAAAAGGAGAATCATATAATTAAATAAAATTTTGCAACCTCGAAATACCGTTCTGCTTACAGTAAACACAGTCGGTAGTCTGGCGCTCCGTTTACAACGGATTTGAACGGAACTTGGCGCCAAATTCTACCGAATCTGTGGATCTAAAAATCTGGGTCGCTATAGTTTGTGCTGATTATTTTTAGCAATTTTAAATAGAAATTATAAAGATAATTGATAATAATCAAGTAATACGCGTAATAAAAAGCATGAACTACTATTATAAAATATCATGTAAAAAAAAAAATCAACATAAATTTTAAAAAAAATTTGTAACCTCAAAAAACCGTTCTGCTTACGGTATATACATACTCGGTAGTCTGGCTTGAGAACGGAACTTGGCGCCAGACTCTATCGAGTCTGTTGAATCAGCTAGCGGCAAAAAACTAGTGTATATAAGTAATAGTAGATGGAGCGCAAAACATCAATCGATTGGAGAACTTGAAGTTTATATTAACCCAGTTTTATCCGAGATGGCGCTAGTTTCATCTTATATACGTAAATTGCATTTTCGACTTTATAGTTGCAAAAATAATGAGAATAATTCACAAAAGTTGAAACAGTAAAGAGATCAATAATTAATTATTTCAGTAAAATTTTACAATAAAAATTTTTTTACAGGCCTTATATATTCAGTCTAGAATTTTTTTAATCAATTCAAGAAATTTATGGGCAGTTTTTTGTTAAAAGATTCCTATTTTAATGTAAAAAAAATAAATCTAGTCAACAAAAAACATCGCTTGAAAAACTGACCTTAATTTTAAAAGCTTAAAGGAGATACGTCGACTCGCTGACAAATGTTTGAGGAGAAAAACTAGCGTCGCTTTTTTATCGATTTTCTTCTCGAGGCGCAAGATTAGATTTTTAACTTTCTTTAACAAATGAATTTGTTCCAAAATATTATTTTTAAAAAATAGGATTTTTTATTTTTAAAAATTTCTAAATTTCAATTTTTTTGCCATAATTTATTTGATACAAAAATTTTTAAAACTAAAAATAAAGTAAGGAAAGAAATTGACATGTAGAATTTTTTAAAAATAAAAAATGCAATTTTTCTAAAATAATTTTTTGGAACAAATTTGCTTGTTGAAGAAAATTAAAAATAGAATTTTTAAAAAATAATTTTATGACATTTAGAAATATTAAAAATTTAAAAATAATTTTATGACATTTAGAAATTTTAAAAAACTAAAAATGCAATTTTTTAATTTTCTTTAATAAATAAATTTGTTCCAAAAAAGTATTTAAAAAAAATAGAATTTTTTATTTTTTTTAATTTCTACATATCAATTTTTTTTGCCATAATTTATTAGTTACAAAAATTTTTTGAATTATCAAATATCTGCTTAATTAATTTTCATAATAATTTGGAACAAATTTGCTTATTGAAGAAAATAAAAAAATTGTCAAGTGACAGCTAAATTTAATGTCATTTTTCAATAAAAATTAATTTAGCAGATATTTAATCATTTTAAAAATTTTTGTAACAAATAAATTATTGCAAAAAAAACTAGAGAAAAATTTGGAACAAATTTGTTTGTTGAAGAAAATTGAAAATGCAATGTTTAAAAAATAATTTTATAACTTAGAAATTTTAAAAAATTGAAAATGCAATTTTTAAAAAATAATTTTCTGACATTTAGAAATTTTTGAAAACTAAAAATTCAATTTTTTAATTTTCTTTAACAAATAAATTTTTTCCAAAAAACTATTTTTAAAAAATAGCATTTATAATTTTTTTAAAATTTCTAAATGTCAATTTTTTTTCTAATTTATTTGTCACAAAAATTTATAAAACTGTCAAATATCTGCTAAATTAATTTTCATAATAATTGGGAACAAATTTGCTTGTTGAAGAAAATAAAAAATGCAATGTTTAAAAAATAATTTTATGACTTAAAAATTTTAAAAAATTAACAATGCAATTTTTTTTAACAAATAAATTTGTTCCAAAAAATTATCCAAGAAATTTGAAAAAATTAACAATGCAATTTTTTAATTTTTTTTAACAAATAAATTTGTTCCAAAAAATTATCCAAGAAATTTTAAAAAATTAACAATGCAATTTTTTAATTTTTTTTAACAAATAAATTTGTTCCAAAAAATTATCCAAGAAATTTGAAAAAATTAACAATGCAATTTTTTAATTTTTTTTAACAAATAAATTTGTTCAAAAAAATTACATTTTCAATTTTAACAATTTTTAAATGACAATTTTTTTTTACCATAATTATTTGTTACAAAAATTTTTAAAACTATCAAATATCTGCTAAATTAATTTTCATAATAATTTTTTGGAACAAATTTGCTTGTTAAAAAAAAATAAAAAAATTGTCAAGTGTCAGCTAAATAAACAGTAATTAATTTTAATTTAAAGTCGATATTATAGGCTTACCAAATAGGCGGCAGTAGTTTTTTCCAATATTATTTTAGTTTGTCAAGTTGCTGATCTAAACTTTACCGGCTGACGAAATTCGGGATGGTGGGGGTAAAAAATGATCTACGCCTGGCTAGTTAAAACTCGTTCTTTCCGTATATATATATTAAAGCTCCTGCATTTGTAACAAATTATTCAGTTAAGCTTTTGCCGCAGTCGGTCAATATTTGTTGTTAAAGAAGCTTTATTATTAACTATAGTTTGGGGTTATATTTATTATATTTTCCTCAAAAGCTTTGTGTGCTATTGCTGAGTGTGATCATAAAAACAAATTCCAGTGATTTATAAAACTACTCTATCCCGGAAGATTGATTTGTCAACTTTTCATCAGAGCTCCAATATAAAAAATAACATGTAAGTAATGCCATTGTTGTATAAAATAGATTTTGTTTATATTTCATTTCAAATAATGCTTCCTTATGAGTGTGTAAAGGTTATCTTCAATTTAAGCTCTTTGTTAAGATAATCTTCTGAAAATAAATTGTACTCATGATAAATTCATAGAATATTTAAGATTGTACTCTACTTGCTGAAAAATCCTTTGTACTTTTCATTTGTCGGGACATGTTAAGTGTTTTTTTTTTTATATTTTTTGGCTCGTAGAATACGTATCTGATAATTGTTTTTGCCTCTGCGGCTGCGCTTAAAATTTATAAACAAAATAATTGTTTTAAATGATTTTTTTTATTTAATATTTTATATTATGTCTTAATAATTTACTAATTTAATTGTTACTATTGTTATGATTTTTTAGGAGTAAAAAAAATGCAATTACAATGAAATTGAAGGACATCTGATAATTTTTAGAAATTTTTTTTACTGAAAAATTTATTTTAAAAAATTCTATCTTTAGAAGCTTAAAAAAATTATAGATGCAATTTTTTAGATGACACTGAAGTTGACAAATATTAAAAATTTTTTTAGAATTTTATGGCAATTAAATAATTATAAAAACAATTTAATCAAAAAATTTTTACATGTGAAAAGTATTAAAAATTACAAATGAAAATTTTTAAAAACATTTTTTTATTATAATTGATTTGCTATAAAAATATTTAAAATTGACAGCACAATAAAAATTATAAGTAAAAAAATATTTTTATAAAATTGCATTTAGAATTTATCAAATTTTCTGCGTGTCAAATTTTTTTTAATAAAAAAATTCTAAAAATTTTTAGATGTCAGCTAATTTAATTTCCATAATTCTTTTAAGTTTTTAATTAATAAATTATACCTAAAAAAATTTATTTTAAAAATTCTATATTTGGAAGCTTAAAAAATTTATAAATACTATTTTTTTTTAATCATTTTCTGGACCTAGTTTATTTTTTAAGAAAAATAAAAAAATTATAAAGTATCTGCAAAATTTAATTTCATTAAAATTATGACACAAATTGAGAAACGACTGATGATTTTTAGAAATTTTTTAACTAATAAATTATGGCTAAAAAAATTATTTTTAAAATTCTATATTTGGAAGCTTAAAAAAATTATAAATGCAATTTTTTTTAAATAATTTTTTGGACTTGGTTTACTTTTCAAGAAAACTAAAAAAATTTTCAAGTATTTTCAAATTTTAATTTCATAAAATTATGAAAATGAAATCAAGAGACATTTAATAATTTTTTAATTAATAAATGATGCCTTAACAAATTAATTTTAAAAATTCTATATTTGGAAGCTTAAAAAAATTATAAATGCAATTTTTTTTAAATAATTTTCTAGATCTGGTTTATTTTTCAAGAAAAATAAAAGTTTTAAAGTAACTGTGAAATTTAATTTCATTAAAATTATGACACAAATTGAGAGACGACTGATAATTTTTGGAAGTTTTTTAACTAATTTTTTGTTTTTGTTTGCAATTGCTAACACATCAATGGTTTACTCATTTAGCAATCTATCTATTAAATTTATAATTAATATTAATATTTATAATATAGAATATTTATAATTAATATTAATATTAATATTCTATTAAATATGAAATCACTATGCTAGCTGTAAGTCATCTTGTTATAAATCAAAAATTGTTTTTTTATATACTAACTGTTGTATTATTAACCCTGTTAATGGCCCCTTGGCTGTTGGGTTTGTTTATTTAAATAAAATAAAATAAAATAAAAATAAACTAATCAATTATGGCTAAAAAAAATTATTTTAAAAATTCTATATTTGGAAACTTAAAAAAATTATAAATGCAATTTTTTTAAAATAATTTTCTGGATCTGGTTTATTTTTTAAGAAAAATAAAAAAATTATTAAGTATCTGCAAATTTGAATTTCATAAAATTTATTATTAATTAAATTTCATCAGACATAATATGTGATAAAAATCACATATTATGTGATAAAAATTTAATGAAATAAAATGTTTAGATTAAATATAAAATTCAATTCTATTAGAAAAAATTAATGTTGACATTTTATACAATAAAAAAATAAATATCTATTTATAAATAATTTTTGGTCATCTTTTCAATTTATCGTAATATTAAATAATATTCGATTAAATTTCTAAATTTTAAGTTTAATAAAATTGATATTTTTCATATAATTTTTTCTTAAATTTGGAACGAATTCATTTTCTGTACACAGAAAAAAAATTAACTTAGATCAAGTAAATAATTTTATCTTCTTGATTTGAGCAGAAAAATTCTTAAACTAAGAAATTTTTCTAAGTTCAAGTAAATTTTACTTAATTCAAGAATTTTTCATCTTTATTGAAGACAATAAAATTATTTTCTTGGCTCAAGAATTTTTTTCTTTATTTAAGTTAATTTTTTTTTCAGTATACACGCATTTAATCAGTGAATGTAATGTATAAAAACTATCTAGCGCTTAACTGCAATTGATTAAATACGCAACAGAAGTTAAGAATAACTAACATTTATTTCCAGTCACAATGGCATCAAATGCAGGCATCAACACAGAAAACGTACAATTTTTTGAAGGTGTTGAAAAACTACTTGAGATTTGGTTTACCAATTCTCATAAAGAAGATCATAAGGGAGATCTTCGAGATATTCCAAGGTAAGTTTTAACGAAATTATAAATTTTTCAATCATCAAGTATGAAAATTTTTACGTTTGTAATTTTATTTATTAAATATTAAGAGAAAAAGCGACGGAAAAAATTTTTTCAACACTTATTTAAAATTCTATTATACATTTTTAATATAAATATATATTGTAATTGTGTTCTTTTAAAAGTTACACAGAAAAAAATAAATTATAAAATATTGTCAAGTTCTAGTTAATTTTTCCACGTAGTCACTAAATACACGTTGACTAAATTAACAATTACGCGAAAAATCGAGACTAGCCACGCTAAAATTTTTAGCTTATAGCTTTTAAGTCGTCGAAATGAGAAATGCCAAAATTACTTTCGATAACCTTCGTAGAGAATTCAATTTTCTACAGAAATCCTTTAGAAATTTTTTTATACCCAAAAAAAGCTTCTGAAATAAAGTGCAAAAAAAACTTCAAAATCATTGATTATAATTCCATACTATCATTCTCTTAATCGTTTTTTTTTTTCAAAGACATCGCTGGGAGTCACTCCTGAAAATTGTTCGCTGTGAGATTATCAGTTTCTGCCAAAATGAGGACATAGAAGCTTACGTTCTTAGGTAACTAAAAATACATTTCTTTTTATTTAATAATAAACTCAAATTTTTACGGTATAACTCTAAAAAATTTTAAATATCAATCATGTCAAGCCAAGCTAGTATTATTCAGCTGTTTCTCCAACAATTCATTATGAATGATTCAAATTTTTGATATTATGGCAATTAGTCTTATAAAAATTTTTTCAAACAAAAGTTGTTCGAAATTTAATTTTTAAAAAAAAATGTCTTATGATTTTTTTATACGAGCAATATTTTCACCATAATTTCAAAATTAAGATTCATAATTATTACAAAATTTGAACCTTTCATTATGAATGTTAATTTTGGAATTACAGCGAAAATATTGATTTTTTTTTTAATCATAAGAAACATTTTCTTTATAAAATTAAATATTAAACAACTTTTGTTTAGTAAATTTTTTTATAGGTAGGACCAATATTTTCGCGGTAATATTAAAAATTTGAATGATTTATTTTAAAATTGCATCAAAAATTTTGGCTCTACCCATTATATTTTAATTGTATTAACCGTAATATTAATTTTAGAAGTTGATAATGTCTTCTTAAAACTACTTTTAAGTCTTAAAAAATTTACATAAGATTTTAAAAATTTTTAATAAATTTTCGGTCTTTTGATCAGACATAGATAAAAATTTATTTTTAAACACAGTTGACACTATGTTAAATAGTGAAAATAATTTCTTGTATTAAAATTAAAAATTCACAGTGAAAGCAGTCTGTTTGTGTCTAAGCGTCGGTTGATTTTAAAGACCTGTGGTACAACTACTCCGTTGCAGTGTATGGAAGCACTACTTGATCTGGTTGAAGAATATACTGGATTTGACGAAGTAGAGGTAATCATCGTTATTAAACATTTTGTGCTGACAAATAATCATTATTAAATATTTTTTCGCTGAAAAAAAAAGCTTTAAGTCTAATGTATTCCTTAGAGATTTAAAATATTATAAACTGATATTTTCAGGATTTATGTTACTCTCGAAAAAACTACAAACAACCGGAGTTGCAAATATCGCCTCATTGCTCTTTTGAAGAAGAAGTCGCTTTATTGGACTCAATATTTTCTGGTAAATAATTCTTAGCTTCAGCATAATATAATTTATAGTTTCTAAAATAATTAATTTTTAATAACATAATTTTTCTAGATGGCGAAGCTTATTGCTTAGGAGACGCTGATAAAAATTGTTGGTATTTATATACTTTGAACCGTAAGAGGTCATCTCAAGGACCCAAAGAACCTGATCAGACTTTGGAAATACTGATGACCAACCTCAATTCTGATGTTATGTCTCTTTTCACTCGTGAAAGATGCTCATCTGCTGCTGAAGCTACCAAAAAATCTGGAATAGATCGAATAATTCCGAACATGGTCATTGATGATTTCCTTTTTGAACCTTGTGGTTATTCCATGAATGGAGTTTCTAAGAATGTAAGTATTTTTTTATTTTCTTTCATTAATAATTAAAAAATAGTAAAAAAAATATTTTTAAAAAAATTGCACTTTTAATTTTTTTATTAAATAACTTTTTCTATAAAAAAAATTCTAAAAATTTTTTGATATCAATTTAATTTTTTTTTTTTTAATTAATTCACGGAAAAAAATTAATAATACTAAATTTAGCCGACGTTTTTAATTTTTTAATTTTTTTTTCAATAATTAAATAAAAAAAATTATTTTTTAAAAAATTGCACTTTTAATTTTTTTTTTAAATAATTTTTTTTTTTTATTAATCCACGAAAAAAAAATTAATATGACTAAAATTAGCCGACATTTTTAATTTTTTTATTTTTTTTTCAATAATTAAATTAGAAAAAAAAAATATTTTTTAAAAATTGCACTTACAGTTTTTCAAATTCTTTTTTATTATTTTGTAATAATTTTTTCAATAAAAAAAAATTCTAAAAATCTTTAAAGGTCGGCTAATTTAATTTTCATAAAAAAAAACATTTTTTAAACTAGAAAATAATTTTATTAAAAAAAATTATTGAATTAAATTAAATTAAAAATTTTTTCTATTTAAAAAAAAAGACGATTAAATTATTTTATCAATTAAATTTTTTTTGTTTAATTAAAAAATTAAAATTAATATAAATTAAGACATTGAAAGTCGCTGATTACGATATTCATATCGCAATTTTAAATATAATTTTATTTCCGTGTATTTTATAACTTATGAATTTATTTATTGGAAATAAATATATTATCTCAAAGTTATAAGATCAACTGCAGATTTTTTAAACAAAGTTCTTTATCATATGTTTATAAATTATAAATGAGCGTTGGATCAAATAACTGCAGATTTTTTAAACAAAGTTCTTTATCATATGTTTATAAATTATAAATGAGCGTTAGATCAAATAAAGCGTGAATCTTAGAACGTCACAATAAGCTAGTTACTATGAATTTAATGTTACAAAATGCCTCAGTGATTAGAGTAGAATTATAAAAGTTTACGGGTCACCAATCCGATAACGAGAGTCAACACCAGAACTAACCGATCAAGGGCATAAGGTCATAACTGATAAACTAACAAGATCTTGATACTTTTTTTTTTTTTACATTTTGAACTTTATTAATTTAGAATATAAAATTGAGAGTAGCAAAGAAATAATTTTTAGATTTACGTAGTTATGCGCCATTTTTTAGATGTGCGGAGTTAGGAAGAGATCAATATCTTCGAGCATGTATATCTACTTTAATGCACATAACATATGTTGATTAAAAAAAAAATTGTACGTTAAGGATGGAGCTCAGCGTATATTTTTATAAACATATATTTGGATTAGAATCTTACAATTTAATACGCTTATAATTTTGTACATTTAGGTAGATTTATTTTAGTAAAAATAATTTGGTAAATTTAAAAATTGAATGAATATAAATAGTTTAACTTATTAGTGATTTTTTAGAGGATTTATCGAAGTAATAAATTAACTTTTAGTTCAAACTAAAAATTAAAAAAAAATTTTTTTTTCATAAGTTAATTTTTAACAAAGTTATAAATATTTTAAATCACACGGAAAAAAGTAAACTGTAAAATTCACTTAATGAAAAAATTTTAAACTTACAAAATAATATCGTACATAAAATTATAAATTTTTTTTTAGACTTGATATTTAATTTTAACATATTTTTGTTAAACTAAAATTTTATAATAAATTTATAAAATTTTTAAACAGTGGATTTTATTATATCGAGTTTCAGATGCCATAAGGATGGCATCAAAACATGGTTTTTAGACCAAACAGTTGATTAGTTTGTAATTTTTTTTTTAATTTAGAATTTTTATTGTTACACGGAAAAAAGTAAACTGTAAAATTCGCTCGGATTCCGGTTAATTTTTACAGTTTCAAACAGTACAACGGACATCGGGGTAGCACAAATGTAAATATTACAAAACTTAATGTAGAAAGTGGAAAAGCCACAATTTATAATTTAATATCGAAAATGTGATTAGTAGCTGTCACTATAGTAAATAACGACTCTCTCATCTTAAAAAATTACAGTTTCAAACCGTAAAAATTGCCATTTCAATATATGGTCTATACTATGAGGAGAAGGAGAAGGTCTTACACTCGGAGAATTTAACATTTAAAACAGTAAAAATTCTACTCTTAAAACATAGATTTTACGAGTCCAAGCAAATCAATAATTATAGTTTGATTTTTAAGTGCGTTGCGTTTAAAATTTACCATTTTACTTTGTAAATATTGACGTTGCTTGTATAGAAAATTTAATAAGTGTAGTTTATATTTTTTACATATCATGCGATCATTTTTTAGGTAAGAAATGATAAATATCAAAGTCAAAATTCTTAATTATTATACTTTATCATTTTCGACTTTCATAAAGCGAATATTACTGTTTGAAATAGTATTTTCTTCCATGTAAATAATAAATTGTGGCATTTAAATGAATATTATAAAGTGATTGTTAAAATCACGATTTTACTTTTTGAAATGGTAATTTTTTCCAGTTGATTATTTCTTATTATAAATCGACTATTATTTATTACAGTTTACTTTTTTTCCGTGTAAAAGGTTTCTCAAAAAAATTCATTTTTTATTGATTAGTTGAAGAAAATTTTAATAAATTTTATAAAAAATATCCATGATAAGGAAATCGAGACATCTGATAATTTTTAGAAATTTTTTAATAAATTATAGCTAAAAAAAAATTATTTTAAAGATTCTATATTTGAAAGCTTTTTTTTTTTTTTTTTTTTTTTTTTTAAGTCGCATAAACTACTAAGGTCATGAGCGACTACGGTAGGGGGTAAACTTTTGAGATTGGAACTCGTTTTTTATTTTTTGGGCTGAGCAGAATAATACACTTAAAATTGAAAATATTCATTGGTGTACACCGGACTCGAACCCGGTCCAATGCTTTGGTAAGCAAGGGCCGGATCCGATAGGGCTACTGCGCGTTTTTTGAAAGCTTAAAAAAATTATAAATGCAATTTTTTAAAAATAATTTTCTGGACCTAGTTTGTTTTTCAAGAAAAAAAAAAAATATCTATTTTAAAGTCACCTGTGCAATCAAATTACAAACATCACTAATTACATTACTATTGATCATTCATTAAAGTCACGTACGCATGCTGCTAAGAAAGCAAAGATGATTCAACTTAATGCGTTTTAACTGATTTCTGAAAGTTGAATAAAGTTTTCATCCGATAGTAATTACACGACTCATAACGCAAATAATAACATTTTTTTTTTTTTAATAATGATTCTTGTAATGACTGGATAGCTTAGTTACTTTTTTACAAAATATCGCGAATCAATTAATCAAAACTCGAGGATCAGCAGAAAAATTTCCAGAACAAAAATTTTCAATTCAAGAATTTCCCAATGATACTAAATTAAATTTAAAAAACAAATTTCACGCCAGAGATAAAATTGTTTTTATTCTCTTAATTATCTTTATTATTAAGAGGATAAGTAAAATTTTGTGACCAGTGTATTTGTATGATAAAATGGGTTTTTATGGTTAAATTTGGTATCGTTAAAAAGTCTTGACCTGGAGTTGTGCCTTTTCAAGGTTTCATATCATTCGCACCAATAGTCAATTTATGATGATAAGTATTTAAGCTGCATTCGAAAATGCTCTATCTTTAGATACATAATTAAGAAATGACCTTGTATCATGTGAAATATTGACATTTTTAAAGATATAAGCTCATCCCGATGTTACACTCATCGAGACCTTTCATTTGAGTACCCACATCAATTTTTCATATATTTATATATATTATATATATGTATATATGAAAAATATATCAAAATGCATGTGGGTACTCAAATGAAAGCTCTTGATGAGTGTAACATCAAAATGAACTTATATCTTTAAAAACGTCAATAGTTGAAAAAGTATAGTGCAATTTAACAAATATCTTGTGAAATATTGAAATTTTTAAAGATATAAGCTCATCTCGATGTTACATTCATCGAGACCTTTCATTTGAGCACTCACATCAATTTTTCATATATTTTATATATTTATATATTTCACAAATACCATATATATAAAATATATAAAAATGCTATGTGGGTACTTAAATGAAAGGTCTCGATGCGTATAACATCGAAATGAGTTTATATCTTAAAAAATGTCAATAATTAAGAAATGACATTGTTTCTTGTCAACTAATGATATTTTTCATGATATAATCTCATTCCGATGTTACATTCATCGAGACCTTTCATTTGAGTACTCACATCAATTTTTCATATATTTTATATATTTATATATTTCACAAATACCATGTATATAAAATATATAAAAAATGCTATGTGGGTACTTAAATGAAAGGTCTCGATGAGTATAATATCGAAATGAGTTTATATCTTAGAAAATGTCAATAATGAAGAAATGATTTTATATCTTGTCAACTAATGATATTGCACGCCTCACAGCGCGAAGCACTTGAGGTTGTGCTCTATACTCGATTCGTCAAGGTCAATTTTCAAAGATATAAGCTCATCCTGACATTACACTCATCAAGACCTTTCATTTGAGTACCCACGTCAATTTTTCATATATTTATATATATTATATATATGTATATATGAAAAATATATAAAAATGCATGTGGGTACTCAAATGAAAGCTCTTGATGAGTGTGACATCATAATGAGCTTATATTTTTAATAATGTCAATATTTAAGAAAATACAGTGCAATTTAACAAAAGTCATTATTTAATAAAGCAAAATTGTATTTATTTATGTTTCACAAGTCACGGCAGTCACATAGTGACTGCAAGGTTACTAGTATAGATTAATAATAAAAATAAAATTTAATTTCAGGGAAGCTATATGACAATCCACATCACTCCAGAGCCCGAATTTTCTTATGTTTCCTTTGAAACTAACATTCCTGCAAGCAATTACGAAGATTTAATAAAAAGTGTTTTAGAAACATTTCAACCTGAAAATTTTGTGATAATAATGTTTGCTAACAAGGAATCGATTGCAGCCAACACTCCACTTAAGTTTAAACAAGTAAATTATCTAAACTTCAATGGGGAGTGGTTACGTGATGATATTCAGTATTGTCGATTCAAAAATTATGATCTCACTTGTGCATTTTATTCGAAATTTCCAAGCTGACGGTTCCAAGAAAACCTATCTCAAGTTCCTATTGTAAAGAACATTGATAGGAAGAATACTTGTCTAAGTAATTCTCATGTTTATCAATCTCAAAGCAACAAAAAATTTGTTTACTATAATCGAACTCTAGAAGAAATGTTAGTATCTTTGCTTCTGAATAAAAAGATTCTATTGACAAAAGTAGATGTAATTAATATTAATAAATATAAATCAACTTTGGGATTTGTCAGAAACACTGAAAATTTTTTTAATAATTTTTTTATTTATTTATCTCCCATTAAAAAATATACTAAGTTTTTACACTTAATAAATTTACCTAAAGAGATTAAAAATTATGCCGTAAATAGGTCGGAAAAGAGAACAGACAGTTCTACATTTATATAATAATCTATTTCTTATAGTTGAATTAAACATGTCATCAATATATTTTCTTACAAGTCAATTAGAATAATTACTCTACAAATTATAAATAATACTTCAATGGAATCAATAATAAAAAAATAAATAAATAATTTTAAATTATTTAAGGTAAAGTACTCAGTAGTTGAACAGGTTTCAAAGTAGAACGTATTTAACCATACTTTTAATACATAAAAATGTAATTATTAGTTCAAATTAATGATTATCATGAAAATATAAACAATTTTTAATTGATTGAAGCGCAAAATAACAAAGATAATTTAATATTTATATTTTGACAACGTTTTTAAGATATACTATTAAAGGAGTAGTTGAACACTCCGGGAGCAGTAGTTGAACTATTAAAATATATGGCAATAGGCACACCAAAAATTTTCAACGTTTTATTGAAATATCCAAAGATTTATAAGATATTATTGATTAATATTAAAAATAATACTGTGAATTAGGGTGGCGCAAAAAAACCGACTATTTTTTTTTATGAGTCGCGTGAAAAAATGTTAGTTTTTGATGTTTTAAGAGCTCTCTCCAAAAGACAGCTTGAAAAAAAATTTTTAAGAGGTCGCTCAAAATTTTTTTAAATTTCAAAAATCGAATTTTTTTTAATTTTTAATTTTTTTTTCTCGTTACGTCATAATTTTATAGACCATAAAAAAGGTTTTCCTGAAAGTTTCAGTTCAAAATGTGAATTTTAAAAGGTCGCTCATAATTTTTTTTTAATTTATTAGTGACTATTTAATTGAATTAGCATTTTTTGACTCTGAAATTCAAAAAAAATTATGAGCGACCTTTCAAAATTTAAATTTTGAATTGAAACTTTCAGGAACTTATTTTTTTTTGGTCTATAAAATTATGATGTAACGAGAAAAAAAAATTAAAAAAAAAAAATTTCGATTTTTGACGATTTTTGAAATTTAAAAACATTTGGAGCGACCTCTTAAAAATTTTTTTTTGAGCTGTTCTTTGGAGAGGGCTCTTAAAACATTAAAAACTGACATTTTTTCATTCGAGACTTAAAAAAAAAAATAGTCGGTTTTTTTGCGCCGCCCTACTGTGAATATTTAATATGTTCATTTAAAAATGAGAAATATTTGTATTTAATTTTTTAATTCCATTTTTTACACAGAAAAAAAGGTTCACTTGAGCCAAGAAAATATTTTTCTTCCTAATTATTTTCTCGAGCAAAAAAAAATTTTTTTTTTGACACAATAAATTTCACTTATTCCAACAAAATTAATTCTCGAGCTTTAAGAAATACATATCTTGATCCAAAAAAATTTATTTAAGTCAAAAAAATCTTGTTGTTTTGAGAAAATTCAGCCTCTTGCTCCAAAAAATTTAGTTCTTGATAGAAGTTAATTTTCTTGTCTTGAGAAAATTTCTCTTTTGCTCCAAAAAATTAAATATAAAGATAGAAGTAAATTTTCATTAATATTTTTATTGATTAACATGTCAATTGGGAAAATCAAATAATCCCTGATAAAAAAAAAGTATTGAAACAAAGAAAAAAGTATTGGTTTTCTAGTCAATCTAATACTTTTCAATACTTTTTTCTTTGTCTCAATACTTTTTTTTATTCAGGGATATTAAATCATTTTTTTTCATTCAATATGTATAATTGCACGGTAAAATAATATAAAATGGGTATCAAATATTCAAGAGAAAAGTTTTCTCAATGTGAGAAAATTTTTTTCTCAGCTGAAGTAGGTGGCGCTGCTTCCCTAAAGTATCTAAAAATCTTGATCAAATATAAAAATTTATTGTATCAAGTATTTATGATCATTTGAATGAAGAAAATATGACTTTCACCAAGAATAGAATTTCAAGAAAAATTTTTACTTCGGCCAACACAACTTCGGTCTTCCTTCAGACACCCGAAAAATTTCTTGAGCCAAGAATTTTGTTCTCCAGTCAAGAAACTTTTCTTTCTGTGTATGAATGACAAAAAAAATTTTCAATTATAAATAAAAAAAACTCAATTCACAACGTTCAATAATTTTTAACTACACTAATTTTTAGCTATAAAACTTATTTAATTTGCAGTAATTAATAAAAATCACAATGCTGATCACTAGTCTATAAACCTATTAGAGATTACTGAGAGAGTGCTGTTAAAATTATACGGCCCCAGCTTGTTCAAGTTCTGGGTACCGCTTTTAAAATTTCGAGGTATAGTTAGACGCTAAAATTTAATATAAAAATTATAGTTTATGTCTTTGCAAAAAATATGAATCGTTTATTTGAGAAACCCCATAAGTCATATTTTTTTCGAAATCGGGTTTATTGCATTTTTCGGTTCTTTGAATTTCCCCTCACTTATATAAGCACCAAAAAATATTAAATCCGTGTTCAAGACCTAACTAATCGGTCGATATAAATCTTGTTTAGTTGAGAAACCCCATAAGTCAGAGACTTATGGGTTTTTTCGAATAAACATTCAATTTAAAAATTCCAAAAATTATTTTTTTTTTTTTTTTTTTTTTTTTTTTTTCAAAAAAACTTCTTCTGAGAAGAAAAATTTAGTTCAATGCAAAATACTTAAACTTTAATAATTTTCGCAGTATGGGTTTAAAAAAATTAAATTAAATCATTGACTTTAATTTTAAAATGATTGATTATTAGATAATTAGAAACTTAAATTTTAATGAGTTTTACAATATTCGCCTGATGGATTAAAATTAAAAATATGTTATTTTATTGTTGACTCTGATTTAACTGATTGAAATTCTAAAATTAATGATAACCAAATAAAAATATATTCTATTTAATGTTAAATACTTTGATTTTAGTAATTTTTGCAATTTTAGTTTTATAAAGTTAAATTTTGATAAATTAAAATGTTGTTTTATTGTTGACTTTCAGTTCACTAATTTGAAATTAAAAATAGATGATTTATTATAATTTTCGTTAATTGTAGTTCCAATACATATTTTGTACTTTATTTTATAAATATAATAAATGATTGACGGTGAAAAATTAATATATTAATGATTTTATTACTATTTTATTCGTTTTGGTGAGAAACCCCATAAGTCAATCAACTTCAAATCATTATTATGAATAGTAATAATTAACAATTAAATTTTTGCATGCTCGAATATTTTTTCGGGATACTAACATTATTATTATTCATCATTGGTTCATGATGTTAATGCAAACTTAACCGAGAAAAATGTTTTTCGCTTCTCCTGAAAAATTTAGTATTTTTTACTTATGGGGTTTCTCAAATAAACGATTCGTCTGTGTTATTTAGAAAAGACTACACTGATAGAAGGGTTTATTTGTATTAAAAAATATTTTTGAATAGTTAACAAATCATTTATTAGAGACCACTTATTAGTATTAAACAAATATTTCTTAGTATTTAAAATGATTTGTTTGTATTTAATAAATCTGATATTAATTTATTAAATATTAATAAATCTTTTTAAATACTAAGAAATATCTGTTAAGGACTAAAAAGTGGTCTCTAATAAATGACTTGTTAAATATTAACAAATATTTTTAACTATAAACAAATCCTTCTATCAGTGTGTTTCATTAGATGGTACAATTTTTTTTACTTAAAATGATGATATACCTTTTTTTTTTACCGATTGTTCGGTTTACGATTTAGTACCTTTTTAATGAAAAAAATAGCATGTATCGGCGATTCTCGACATGTCAACTTTTAAGTTAACAAAAATATAATTGTTTTGATTTATAATTGAAAAAACTTACAGAAATCAATTACTGTATCATTTAATAATTATATGTGCATATTACTCATAATAAATTTACGGATTTTGTTTTACAACAATTCGAAAAGTCTGTTCAAGTACTGGTCCCATTTTTATAAGTGTTCAAGTACTGGGTACTTTACTTTACCTTAAACCATTTAAAAAGAAAAAAAAATAAAATTATCTTTGATGTCTAAAAGGAATATTTATGCTAAAGTTTCTTCTAAACAACAAATAATATACAGTGATATAGATATTATTAATTTTAAAAAAATACAATATTCTTTTATAAATAATCTTACTATTAAAGCTAAAAAACCAAAAAAATATTCTGCGGATAGATCTATTAAACTGAATATAAATAATGCATGCATAATATGTAATTTATTATGAATATCGTACCTTTATTTTACTCCTATCCAAAGAAAAAAAAAAACATTTATTTTCAGGTTGAGGAAATAGTCAGAGAAGTAACGTTGGAAGTAACTTTTTCCTTTCCAATAACTTAGTATGAAGAATTCCAATCTTCAGGAAATGATGTTTTTAAAAATAAAAAAATTTTATGTTAAAAAAATGTTTATATCTATTATTAATATCGAGAATTATTCAGGATGATAAATGCTTATTGTAAATCATGTTAATTTTGAAATAATACTATCAATATTGATAATAAATACTAAAGATGTTTAATGACACTCAAATCAGCAGACACGTTATCATTATTTAATTTTATTTAATAAATAAATTAGTTTTAGAAAAAGTATTGATATTATTATTATTATTTCCAATCCCTAAATGTGGAATTTTTTATCCTACACTGAGAAAAAATTTAAAAAAAAATTAGTAATGTGATAAGAAATTTATTTTATATTGTAGCTGAAGAAATACAAATTTTTTTACTGTTATTTTCTTCTTAAAAAAAAATTTTTCTAAATTTGGAAAAAAAAAATTTTTTTTAACAAGAAAATTACTGAGAGAAAATTTTTTATTTCTTCATTTATTTCAAATTAAATTTATTCTCTCAGTGTAATAAAATTAACCGATATTTAACAATTGCAAGTATAATTTTTAAAACTTTCTACATGTGAAATTTTTTTAATAAATTTTTTCTTACTAATTTTTTCAAAAAAAAAATTTCTATAAATTTTTAGATGTCGGCTAACTATTGTAATCTAAAATCAGCGAATGTTTAACCATTTTTTAATTATTGTTTTTATTCATTAAATTACAAATAAAATATTTTTTCAAAATTGCATTTAAAAAAGTTTTTAAATTTTCTACGTATGAAATTTTTATTTGTAATGATTTTCACGTCTGCTAATTTTATTTTAATTTTTTTGTTACTAAAAATTCTTAAAAACGATAAAATGTCTTTTAATTTCATTATCACAAAAAAATCTTCTTAAAAAAATTTTAAAAAATGATCACCTGCCACTTTTACTAAAATTTAAATTCTTTTAATCGCTTCACTCTCACTTTATTAATCACAATAAATAATAACACTAAAGTTAGCCGTCAGCTGTTAATTTTTAAAAATTTTAACAAATCAATTACAATAAAAAAATGCTTCTAAAAATTTTTATTAAACTCCACATGATAATACTAAAGTTAGCCGACGTTTTTAATTTTTTGATTTATTTTTTCAATAATTAAATTAGAACAAAAAAAAATATTTTATAAAAATTGCACTTACAGTTTTATAATAATAAAGTTAGCCGATATTTTTGATTTTTTTATTTCGCTTAATTTATTAATTTATAGTTAAAAAATATTTTTAAAAAATTGCACTTATAGTTTTTGAAGTTTTTAACAAATAAAATAATTTTTTTGTAATTATTCTTTAATAAAAAAAAATCATAAAAATTTTTAGATGTCGGCTAACTTTATTTTAATTACAGTTTTTCAAGTTTTTAATAAAAGAAATTTTTTTTCAATAGTTTTTTCAATAAAAAAAAAATTATAAAAATTTTTAGATGTCGGCTAACTTAATTTTCATCTTCACATGTGGAATTTTTTAATTAAATTTTTTTTATAACAATTTAATTGCTCTAAAATTATAAAAAAATATTTAGTGTCTGTCAGCTTCACTGTAATAATAAATAAATAAAAAATCAAGCATTTAATTCTGTCAGTCGATACCGCAGAAACCCGCTTTAATATATTTCACATTTAAATTTTCCCGCTCTCCTCTAGATGGCGCCAAATTTAAAATCGAAAATCCCCAGCTGTTAGCTTTCTAGTTTTTTTAAATTTATCCTGCGCAAGGGATGAAAATAAATAGATGCGCGAGCGCATAATTACACCTCGTGTCAGTCGGTCACGACACCGAAAAAAAATTCACTATTCCGGTCGTTTTTCCTCATTCAGCCGGCCATGATGTTGAATGCTGTAACGAAAGCTGCCGCTGGAGCCCTTCGGGCCGTCAAACCCGCATTATTACAACCCGAAGTCGCTAAAGTTTCTGGAGTCCTCTCTGTAAACAGTAAGTACTCATTTTCACTCACTTTACACTAATTATTCTCAAAACAATTCACGACTCACCTGAGTAAGTACCCAAATTTTTGATCCCCTTCCCGTCTCCCATTTTCACCTCATTCATTAAAATTCCTCTGACATTGACTAAAAATCACTTTCTTTTAAGTTTTACTTTTAACTCAGTAATTAATTTATAATTAAAAGCACCAATTACCTAAGTGTCATAAAAAACTCGGATAAATCGATTATATAAGTGAGATTTCTGTATTCTCGACCACGAAACACGGTTCCATTACACATCGTGTCCAACATGGCGGATCTTGCTCAAGTTTTCACTCCCAGATAAATTACACTCAGCACAAAATTAACAATAATGATTATCCGCGAGTTAAATATATTTCTAATTAATTTCTTTCATGGATAATTTATATAATACTCATTAACTAGGTGACTTTATTTCATAATTATTGATTTTTAATAGTTATGTAACTGCATTACCTAATATTTATATTTTTAAGTTTCTAATGACAATTATTCAGTTTAGGATCTAGGATAGAACCAGATTTAAGAGCCAATAATTAAAATCTTAATAATTATTGACCAGGTTAAAATCAATGCAGTTACCACCTGAGACCGTCGAAATAATAATTGATAAATAATAATAATCGTGAGAGAAATTACCAGTTCTAAATCGAATGAATCCGTCTTTGGCGAGGAAAGCGACGTGGAGCATATTTTCAATGGTTTTTCCAAAGTCACCGGGATCGAGGATGAGCTTGAAGTAATCAATAGGCTGCTTCCCGTTGTCTTTATAAACTTTCCTGATCAGCTTGCGAAGATGATCAAGAATCGGTTTGTTGCCGTCGTTGTCAGCGTCGACCTCGACTTGGATAACGTTATCGGGACGCTTGGTGGTCACATTCGGGTCGTTCAATCTCGTACGATTCATTCTCGCGGCAACCTGTTCGACGTAGGCATTGCGCCTCTGGCTGCTCAGTATATTTTCAGTCTTAACCGAGCCCTTGGGTCTTCCTTCGTCGTTGCTTCCGCTGTCATTCAAACTTTTGTCGCCGCTGCCGTTCTTGTCGCGCTTGTTTCTCCTCTCACCGACGCGCATTATCTTGTTCAGCAGGTTCACGTAAGTCGCGGTGGCTTTGAACGCTGGAACGTCCTTCTGCAGCATCGACCAGTTGACATCCGCGACCGTCGTGTCCGGTAATTGCTGGACGTACTCCATCTGATTAAATTTAAATAATTAGACCAACGAGTCGACTGTTTATCTTAGCAGAGACTTAAACTTACCAATTTATGAGCAAACTCCATGCTGCTGAACGTGTTGTACTCCTTGGTTAGGACTTGGGTGCAAGACTTTATGACTTTTGACGACACGCTCATCACTTCCGAGTCCATTACCACTTCATCCTGGTTGCTGACTGTTTAACAGATAATTCATTTTTATTTTTTTCTAATTCAATTTTTTTTTTTACAGGACGTGAATATGCAGCAGCCAAACCAGCGCCGAAAGCCGGCGCTGTTCAAGGGAGGGTAGTAGCTGTTATTGGTGCCGTCGTCGACGTACAGTTCGACGATGCTTTGCCACCAATTTTGAACGCCTTGGAGGTCCAGAACCGTACACCCCGTCTGGTACTCGAGGTCGCTCAGCATCTTGGAGAAAACACCGTCCGTACCATTGCCATGGACGGTACTGAGGGTTTGGTTCGTGGACAGCCTGTCATGGACTCCGGCTACCCCATTCGTATTCCAGTAGGTGCTGAAACTCTAGGTCGTATCATCAATGTCATTGGAGAGCCCATTGACGAGCGTGGTCCAGTTAACACCGACAAGTTGGCAGCCATCCACGCTGAAGCTCCCGAGTTCGTGGACATGTCCGTCGAGCAAGAGATCTTGGTTACTGGAATCAAGGTCGTAGACTTGTTGGCTCCTTACGCCAAGGGAGGAAAAATTGGTAATTATTTTTCGTTATTTATTAATTATTTATATATTTATTTTTTAGGTAATGATTAAAAAAAATTTTTTCTTTGTCTTCAAATGATATTTTTTTTTTTAAATAGTTTAATTTTAAATTTTAAAAGAAAAAATAATTGTAATTAATTTTTTTTTTAAAAGTTAATATGAAATTTTTTAACAATTAATTTATTCAAGAATGAAAAATTTTTTTAAAAAATTTTAAATTATATAATAATGATATTATTATTATTATTATTATTATTATTATTATTATTATTATTATTATTATTATTATATGATATTATATATTTATTTTAAAAGCATGTACGGAATACACTCACATACCATGCTTGCAAAACAAAATGCAATAATTTATTTAAATTAAATTGTTTTAATTTTTTTGACTATTTTGAATATCATACTAATTAAAAATAAACAATTTTTATTTTGATATTCTACGAACATAAAATTCAATTTAACAATAAAAGTTTATTGAGGTACAAATAATTAAAATTTTTAAATCGTTCTATTAATTTCTGAGTATTTATTTTGAGTAAAATTTTTAATATTAAAATTAATTTACGATCAAAGAAGTTAAAAAAAAAAATTGTAAGCATACTTGTTCAGTTTGAAGACAACGGAAATGATTTTTAAGAAGTTGAATTTTAAGACCAGGAATTCAGTCATAAAATTGAATTTTTTTGATTTAAAAAATAATTAAAATTTTTATTTGGATTTCTTATTAAAGAAAATGTCTGAAATAAAATTTTTCGTCCAACAAATTTTTAAAATAATTGAAAAATATCAATTTTTAAGTACAATTATAAAAAATTGAATTGGAAATTACAATTTTAAAAAGTAAAAAGCATAAGTATAATTATAACAGACATAAATTGAAATTTATTTTAAATTAAATATAAATTTGTAAAATTAATATAAATATATTCTTACTACAATGCAATTATTACAAAAAATTTTTTTCTTAAATTTAATTTGAAAATAAAAAAATTGAAGTTTTGATATTTGAGTAGGTAGATATTTAATTTTTAGAATTTTTTTAACGAATAAATTGCGGCAAAAAAATTGACTTGTAGAAATTTAAGAAAAATTAAAAATTGTAATTTTTTAAAAATAAGTTTTTGGAACAAATTTGTTTGTTAAATGAAATAAAAAAATTTTCAGGTAACTGCTAACTTTAATTTCAAAATGGTAATTATTTACAATTGGGGTCAATCCCATTTTGAGCCATAACTAGGTGAAAAATTAACATTTTCAAAATTTTTTTTATTCTGTTTGTTTTTGCGGCGCATTTATGATCAAAAATGCTGTGAAAGAAAAAAATAAAGATTTCGATAGCTTTTTTGCCTTCAAAAGTTGGAAAAAATTATGGCTTTCATGTTTCTGGATAAAATTTATATTTTATCTTTTTTTTTTGTTTTTAATATACTTTTTTTTTTTTTTTTTTTGAAAATTACGTAAAAAAAACGAACAATTAAAAAAAAAAAAATTTAACATAAGCTAACATGGGTTGACTTGTAAATAATTATCTTTTCATCCAATAAATTTTAAAATAATTGAAAAATGCCCATTTTTAAATAGAATTATAAAAAATTGAATTGGAAATTACAATTTAAAAAAGTAAAAAGCATAAGTATAGTCTTAACTTAGAAAAAAAAATTTTTTTTCAATTAAAAATAAATTTGTAAAATTAATAAAAATACATCTTTACTAAAATGCAATTATTATAACAAAAAAAAATTTTTTTTTAACTTAATTCATTTTAAAAATTGAAATTTTGATATCCGAGCAGATATTTAATTTTTCGAATTTTTTTAATGAACAAATTACGGCTAAGAAATGAGAAAAAAAAATTAAAATTACAATTTTTTGAAAATAAGTTTTTGTTACAAATTTGTTTATTAAACAAAATAAAAAAATTTTTAGACTACAATTCTTAAAAATTGTAAAATACAATAATAAAAAACTGATAATTTTTTAATCATTTTTAAAAATAATATTGAATTTTTTTTTTTTTAAATATTGGACTGATTCATGAAAAAAAATTTCAGGTCTCTTCGGTGGTGCTGGAGTAGGAAAAACCGTATTAATTATGGAGCTGATCAACAACATCGCCAAAGCTCACGGAGGTTACTCAGTATTCGCCGGTGTGGGAGAGCGAACCCGTGAGGGTAACGATCTGTACCACGAGATGATTGAAACCGGAGTAATTTCCCTGAAGGACAAGACATCAAAGGTAGCGTTGGTGTACGGTCAGATGAACGAGCCCCCCGGCGCGCGTGCCCGAGTCGCCTTGACCGGATTGACCGTCGCCGAGTACTTCCGAGACCAGGAAGGTCAGGACGTGTTGCTCTTCATCGACAACATCTTCAGGTTCACCCAAGCCGGTTCTGAAGTATCTGCCCTGCTGGGTCGTATCCCCTCCGCCGTAGGATACCAGCCAACCCTGGCCACTGACATGGGTACCATGCAGGAACGTATCACCACCACCAAGAAGGGTTCCATCACCTCAGTACAGGCCATCTACGTACCTGCTGACGATTTGACTGACCCTGCTCCCGCTACCACCTTCGCTCACTTGGACGCCACCACTGTGTTGTCCCGTGCCATCGCTGAGCTGGGTATCTACCCCGCTGTCGATCCCCTCGACTCCACCTCCCGTATCATGGACCCCAACATCATTGGACCGGAGCACTACAACATTGCTCGTGGTGTCCAGAAAATCTTGCAGGACTACAAATCCCTCCAGGATATTATTGCTATCTTGGGTATGGATGAATTGTCTGAGGAAGACAAATTAACTGTCGCGCGTGCTCGTAAGATCCAGAGGTTCTTGTCTCAGCCTTTCCAGGTTTGTATTTTTTTTTTATTATTATTATTTTAGGAAAAAAATTGTGAATTTAATTTTTTAATTATTAAAAAAAAAAATATTGGACTTAATACTTTAATTATTTTTTAAAATAATATTGATCTTAGTTCTTTAATTTTTTATGAAAAAAAATATTGCTCATTTGAAAAAAAAAAAAAAAAAAATATTAGATTTAATTATTTTAGAAAAATAAAATATTAGGCTTGATTTTTAATAAAAAAAAAAAAAAAAAAAAAAACTATTGAACTTAATTTTGTAATTTTTTTTTATAAAAAAAAAAAGTATTGGATTTAATTTTTTTAAATATTTTAAAAATAGAAAATATTGGACTTAATTTTTTTAATGAATTTAATCAACAATTTTTTATTAAAACTTATAATTTATTCATGATAATCAATACTTCAGTTTACTTTAAATTTTAATTTTACTTTAAATTAATTTTATTATTTTTTAAAGCAGAAAAAAAATCAAAAAAATTGAATAATTAAAATAATCAAATGATTTTTAAAATCTATATTATTAAGAGAATAAGAAAAATTCTGTCTCTAGGATATTCATATGATAAAATCGATTTTTTTAGAGAAATTTAGTGTCATTGCAAAGGTTTTGACTAGAATTTGTGCCTTTTTAAGATTTCATTCTCGCGAATAGTCATAATTGAGAAATGATCTTGTATCTTGTGAAATATTGACATTTTTAAAGATCTAAGCTCATCCTGGTATTACACTCACCGAGACCTTTCATTTGAGTACTCACATCAATTTTTCATATATTTTATATATTTATATATTTCACAAATACCATATATATATAAAATATATAAATAATGCCATGTGGGTACTTGAATGAAAAGTCTCGATGAGTGTAACATCAGAATGAGTTTATATCTTAAGAAATTTCAATAATTAAGAAATGACATTGTATCTAGTCAACTAATGACATTTTTTAAGATATAAGCTCACGCCGACATTATACACACCGAGACCTTTCACTTGAGTACCCACATCAACTTTTCATATATTTTATATATTTCACAAATACCATATAAGGGTCTCGATGAGTGTAATACCAGGATGAGCTTGGATCTTTAAAAACGTCAATAATTAAGAAATGACATTCTATCTTGTCAACTAATATTATTTTTAAAGATATAAGCTCACCCCGACCTTACACTCACCGAGACCTTTCATTTGAATACCCACATTAATTTTTCATATATTTATATATATTATATATATGTATATATGAAAAATATATGAAAATGCATGTGGGTACTCAAATGAAAGCTCTTGATGAGTATAACATCGGGATGAACTTATATCTTTAAAAACGTCAATAGTTGAAAAAGTATAGTGCAATTTAACCAATATCTTGTGAAATATTGAAATTTTTAAAGATATAAGCTCATCTCGATGTTACATTCATCGAGACCTTTCATTTGAGTACTCACATCAATTTTTCATATATTTTATATATTTATATATTTCACAAATACCATATATATAAAATATATAAAAATGCATGTGGGTACTCAAATAAAAGCTCTTGATGAGTGTAACATTAGGATGAGCTTATATCTTTAAAAACTTCAATAATTAAGAAAGTACAGGGCATTTTAACAAATATCTTGTGAACTATAGTCATTTTTAAAGATATAAGCTCACCTCGACATTACACTCATCGAGATCTTTCATTTGGGTACCCACATCAATTTTTCATATATTTTATATATTTATATATATAAATATATGAAAAATATATGAAAATGCATGTGGGTACTCAAATGAAAGCTCTTGATGAGTGTAACATTGGAATGAGCTTATATCTTTAAAAACGTCAATAGTTAAGAAAGTACAGGGCATTTTAACAAATATCTTGTGGACTATTGACATTTTTACCGATATAAGCTCACCCCGACATTACACTCATCGAGACCTTTCATTTGAGTACCTACATCAATTTTTCATATATTTATGTATTATATATATGTATATATGAAAAATAAATCAAAATACATGTGGGTACTCGAATGAAAGCTCTTGATGAGTGTAACATCGGGATGAGCTTATATCTTTAAAAACGTCAATAGTTAAGAAAGTACAGCGCAGTTTAACAAAATTCACTATTTAATAAAGTAAAATTTTATTTATTTATATTTCGCAAGTCACGGCAGTCACATAGTGACTGCAAGGTTGCTAGTTTCTAATGAAATTTTTATTAACGTTTTAAATTTAATTAAACAGGTCGCTGAGGTATTCACTGGACACCCTGGCAAATTGGTACCACTTGCCGAAACCATCAAAGGATTCCAAAAGATCTTAGCTGGAGAACTTGACCACTTCCCCGAGGTCGCATTCTACATGGTTGGACCCATTGAAGAAGTCGCTGCCAAGGCAGAGACGCTCGCCAAATCATAAGATGTTTATTTAATGATAATAATAATAATTAATAACACATTATTATAAATAAATAAATAAATGATTTATGGTAATAACGTCCAGCCTGTTGGACGTTATGGCGAGAACCAATTAAGTTAATAAATAAGTAAACAGTTGAACAATTTTAAAATTTTTAATTTGATCATCTTAATTCAAGAGCGGATCTTCCTCAAAAATCTTCTTCTGGTTCTCGGAATGTAGTTGAACTTGTACCGTAGTTCAATTAAGAATTTTTTTTTATTGCGGAAGATTTTGAAGCTCTGATTTATTTTGTTTATAAAATTAAACTCAATGTTAAAGTCCGTATTAAATAGAAATGTTTTTACGATTGTAAAATTATCAATTATTAATAATCAACCATCGTCAGTACCATTGTCAGTTCATTAACTGATATTGTATATTAGTAAAAAACAAATTAATAAAAAAAAAAACTCAAAAATATAATAAGAATTTATTTTATTGATTTAAAGAATATTAATTAAGTAATTAAATTTTTTTTTTAACAAAAGTAAATATATTTTTTGAGAACTGTTCTTTTTAAATGATAATGAAAATTTTTTTTTGAGAATATTAACTTTTAGGAACTTTAAGATAGATAAATTTTTTGAAAATATAAATGTTTTTTTTTTTTAATTAAGTATGTAGATGAATCAGTCGAAGTCAATCATTGGACGAGAGACACGGTACTTGTCCTTCAATGCCTGAAAATAGAAAATCAATTATTTGTTAGCCAGTTTTTTTTTTAAGAATTAAAAAAAAAAAAATATTTATTTACCCGCCAGGTTTCCATGTCTAAATAATGCACATTTTGGTGATGAGTTACACTATTTTTATTAGCCTCGTATTCCTCTATCTGAGCTTTGGTTGAAGGGATGATGGTCAAATTTTCACCTCCGTCTGAAATTTATTAATAAATAACAAATAAGCACAGTAATAAAATGTTGTGGCTAGTGTATTTATATGATAAAATGGGTTATTAAGGTTAAATTTGGTATCGTTGGAAAAGTCTTGACCTGGAGTTGTGCCTTTTCAAGGCTTCCTATCATTCTCACCAATAGTCAATTTATGATGATAAGTATTTAGGCTGTATTCGAAAATATCTCTAGATACATAATTAAGAAATGACCTTGTATCTTGTGAACTATTGACATTTTTAAAGATATAAACTTATTCTGATGTTACACTTATCAAGACCTTTCATTGGAGTACCCACATCAATTTTTCATATATTTATATATATTACATATATGTATATATGAAAAATATGTAAAAATGCATGTGGGTATTCAAATGAAAGCTCTTGACGAGTGTAACATCAAGATGAGCTGATATCTTTAAAAATGTCAGTAATGAAGAAAGTACAGTGAAATTTAACAAATATCTTATAAACTATTGACATTTTTGAAGATATAAGCTCATCCCGATGTTACACTCATCGAGACCTTTCATTTGAGTACCCACATCAATTTTTCATATATTTTATATATGTATATATATGAATATATGAAAAATATATCAAAATGCATGTGGGTGTTCAAATGAAAGCTCTTGATGAGTGTAACATCAAGATGAGCTTATATCGTTAAAAATGTCAATAGTTAAGAAACTACAGTGCAATTTAACAAATATCTTGTGAACTATTGATATTTTTAAAGATATAAGCTCATCTCGATGTTACACTCATTATGACCTTTCATTTGAGTACCCACATCAATTTTTCATATATTTATATATTATATATATGTATATATGAAAAATATATAAAAATGCGTGTGGGTGTTCAAATGAAAGCTCTTGATGAGTGTAACATCAAGATGAGCTTATTTCTTTAAAAATTTTAATAGTTCACAAGATATTTGTTAAATTTCACGGTACTTTCTTAACTACTGACATTTTTAAAGATATAAGCTCATCACGATGTTACACTCATCAAGACCTTTCATTTGAGTACCCACATCAATTTTTCATATATTTTATATATTTATATACATGAATATATGAAAAATATATCAAAATGAATGTGGATGTTCAAATGAAAGCTGTTGATGAGTGTAACATCAAGATGAGCTTATATCTTTAAAAATGTCAATAGTTAAGAAACTACAGTGCAATTTAACAAATATCATGTGAACTATTAATATCTTCAAAGATATAAGTTCATCCCGATGTTACACTTATAAAGAGCTTTCATTTGAGTACCCACATCAATTTTTCATATATTTATATAAATTATATATGTGTATACATGAAAAATATATCAAAATGCATGTGGGTACTCAAATGAAAGCTCTTTATAAGTGTAACATCGGGATGAACTTATATCTTTAAAAATGTCAATATTTAAAAAATTACAGTGCAATTTAACAAGTTATTATTTAATAAAGTAAAATTTTATTTATTTATAGTTCACAAGTCACAGCAGTCACATAGTGACTGCAAGGTTGCTAGTACTTACGAGTTTAATTTTATTGAACCTTTGCTAAAATAAAACCCGATAGTTATGTAACTGTATTACCTAATATTTATATTTTTAAATCTCTAATGACAATTATTCAGTTTAGGATCTGGGATAGAACCAGATTTAAGAGCCAGCAATTAAAATCTTAATAATTATCGACCAGGTTAAAATCAATGCAGTTACCACCTGACACCGTCGAAGTAATAATTGATAAATAATAATAATCGTGAGAGAAATTACCAGTTCTAAATTGAATGAATCCGTCTTTGGCGAGGAAAGCGACGTGGAGCATATTTTCAATGGTTTTTCCAAAGTCACCGGGATCGAGGATGAGCTTGAAGTAATCAATAGGCTGCTTCCCGTTGTCTTTATAAACTTTCCTGATCAGCTTGCGAAGATGATCAAGAATCGGTTTGTTGCCGTCGTTGTCAGCGTCGACCTCGACTTGGATAACGTTATCGGGACGCGTGGTGGTCACATTCGGGTCGTTCAATCTCGTGCGATTCATTCTCGCGGCAACCTGTTCGACGTAGGCATTGCGCCTCTGGCTGCTCAGTATATTTTCAGTCTTAACCGAGCCCTTGGGTCTTCCTTCGTCGTTGCTTCCGCTGTCATTCAAACTTTTGTCGCCGCTGCCGTTCTTGTCGCGCGTGTTTCTCCTCTCTCCGACGCGCATTATCTTGTTCAGCAGGTTAACGTAAGTCGCGGTGGCTTTGAACGCCGGAACGTCCTTCTGCAGCATCGACCAGTTGACATCCGCGACCGTCGTGTCCGGTAATTGCTGGACGTACTCCATCTGATTAAATTTAAATAAATTAGACCAACGAGTCGACTGTTTATCTTAGCAGAGACTTAAACTTACCAATTTATGAGCAAACTCCATGCTGCTGAACGTGTTGTACTCTTTGGTCAGGACTTGGGTGCAAGACTTTATGACTTTTGAAGACACGCTCATCACTTCTGAGTCCATTACCACTTCATCCTGGTTGCTGACTGTTTAACAGATAATTCATTTTTATTTTTTTCTAAATCAATTTTTTTTTTTACAGGACGCGAATATGCAAAAGCCAAACTAGCGTTTATAACTTGCGCAGTTAAAAATGATCAACACTGTCATGCAATATTTAAAAATATAAAATTATTACATGATGCTGAAGTTTAACCAAGCAACTAATTTTTTTTAATTTTTATAATAAGTTAATTACAATAAAAAAATTATTTAGAAAATTTACACTAATACTTTTTTTTTTAATTTTCACATGTGGAATTTTTAAATTAAATTTTTTTCATAATAATTTTATTGTTATAAAATTATAAAAAAATTTTTACTTCAAATTAATTTAACATGTATTTAATAATTTCAAGAGTTTTATATTAAATAAATTATGGCAAAAAAAAATTGACATGTAGAAATTTAACTAAATAAAAAATGCAATTTTTTAAAATCAATTTTCTAGACCTGATTAATTAAAAATAAAAATTAATTTAGCATACATTTAATATTTAAAAAAATTTTATAACAAAAAATTATGGCAAAAAAAACTAAAAAACAAAATTGCCATGTAGAAATTTTAAAAAATAAAAAATACAATTATTTAAAATCAATGTTCTAGACCTGATTAATTAAAAATAAAAATTAATTCAGTCTATAATGAATATTTTATAACGAAAAAATTATAGTAAAAATAACTAAAAAACAAAATTGCCATGTAGAAATTTTAAGAAATAAAAAATACAATTATTTAAAATCAATTTTCTAGACCTGATTAATTAAAAATAAAAATTGATTCAGTCTATATTGAATATTTTGTAAAATTTTATAACGAAAAAATTATAGTAAAAATAACTAAAAAACAAAATTGCCATGTAGAAATTTTAAAAAATAAAAAATACAATTATTTAAAATCAATTTTCTAGACCTGATTAATAAAATTCTAGACCAAAATTCTAGACCTGTTAAATAAAATTAAACAATGCCAAAATGACTGCTAACTTTATACTACTAAAGTTAGCCGACGTTTCTAATTTTTTTTTTAATTATTATATTAAAAGTAGTTAATATTTTTTAAAAATTGCACTTATAGCTTTTCAAGTTTTTTAAAAATGAAAATTTTTTTCTTTATTTTTTTGTAATAACTTTTTTGATAATAAAAATTTTTAGATGTCGGCTAACTTAATTTTCATGCTATTTTTAATGTCATTATTTCAAAATCAAAAAAAATGTCTTCTGCTAATTTTAGTGACATAAATTCTAAATATTAATTAATTTAAATGTATTAATGAAAAATAACTATTACTTTTTTCCTCCATAGAAATGTCATCGTGAATTTGATCTGCTTCCTGGAAAACATTTTCTAAAATTCCAAGTGTCGCATTTGAATTAGCATGATTTTCTGAAAGAAAAAAATTAATTTAACAATTTTAAAAATAATAATAATTATATCAATTAAAAAATAATAATTTTACGTACGTAAGCTTTGTGTTTTATCTAAAACACTTCGTAGCGCCTGTTTACGCGCCGTAGGAGTTCCAAAATTGCTTCGTCTAGAAGTTGACGAGGTTTGAGAGCCTTCTGGACTCATTAATTCTGGTGAAATCATCTGATTTTTAATTATTCAGCAATTAAATAAAATTTAATTAATACTAATTATAAACTTTATCGTTTAATTGTTTTTTTTTTTTAAATTTTTTAGGTTAGATTTGAGCTTGAGCGAGGGTCTTTTGTTCTGCGCATAAAAAAAATGACAGCTAGAATTTTATCGCGGGAAAATTCAAAATTGAAAACAAAATTATTTTTATTTAAAAAAAGGAATAATTAATTTTTTTTTATTATTTAATTAAATATTTATAAATAATTAGATTGAGAAAAAATTTTTTTTAGTCAATAAAATTTTGTAATTTAAAAAATAAGTTTTTGTTTAGTTGGAGGTGGGAGTGACGTCACTTTGAAATGACAAAGAATTTCTAACCAAAAAATTCTCGGAGAAAAATATTGTAATGACTAAAATTCTTGTTGTGACAAATGTCTGGTAGAAAATAAATGTCTGGAGAATTTATAGAGCCATGAATTCGTCAAACAAGGTGAGTTTTATTGGATTTTATTTTTAGAGTGAGTTTATTTATTTACATCGAGTAGAGGTTAAAGGTGTTAATCGTTTCAGGATAATTACATTAAAATTAGCAGTCACTTGACTATTTTTTAATTTTTTTTTCATCCAGGTCTAAAAAATTGATTTTAAAAAATTGCATTTTTCATTTCATTAAATTTTTACATGCCAATTTTTTTTTTTTACTTTAATTTATTTGTTATAAAACTCTTGAAATTATTAATTTCTATTATGAATATATTATTTCTAATTTTTAAGACCTTTAGATCAAAAAAATTTTTAATTTTTATTCCAAGTAGAACACTTTTTCATTGAAAAAAACAATGCCACTAATAAGGCTTAGAAATGAAAATTAATCTAGCACATATTTAATTATTTTAAAAATTTTATAACAAATAAATTATGGCAAAAAAAAATAACATTTACTAATTAAAAAAAATTAAAAATGAATTTTTTAAAATTAATTTTTTGGAAAAAATCTTTTTGTTAAATAAAATTAACAAATTGTCAAGTGACAGCTAACTTGAATGTTATGGCTTGGAGGTGCCACTAATGGGGTCTTTTACCTTATGCTAAATTAATTTCCATTAATTTTTTTATAAATTTGTATCAATAAAATTATTATGACAAAAATTTAATTAATGTCTAATGTCCGTAAACTTTAGTGTCAAAATATTTTTAAGAGCTTATTTATTAATTTGTATTTATGAAATTTTTATTACATTAAAGTTAGCAGTCACTTTATCATTTTTTAATTTTATTTAACAAACAAATTATTTTTAAAAAATTACATTATTAATTTATTAAAATTTCAACATGTCATTTTTTTGCCATCTATTTATTTGTTAAAAAAATTATTAAAATTCTCAAATATCTGCTAAATTAATTTTCATTTTAGGATGACCAGAGTCAGGATGACCAAGATGCTGATCTGGATGAAGTCGAACCGCGGCTGAAGTATGTAAGGATGCAGAATGATATTAAGAATATTTTACAAAATGATGCTGCTTCTTGTATCGCAGTCCATCCTAAGGTATGTTTATTTTTCACACTAATTTCTCGATTTTTTTTTTTTCCAAGTGAATCATTAATTATTATGATACTGAAATTCACATATGAAAATTAATTTAGCATATTTAAAAATTTTGAGAGTTTCATAACAAATTATGGCAAAAAAATTAGGAAATCGGTTGACCCTAAAGGCCATCCCTGCAACTTCCCGCTACCTCCATACCTAAGTGCTCAACAATTCACTTATTTTTTAAGCTCTTCGAGCTCAAAAATATAATTTTTGTGTAATTTTGAGCTCTCCGAGCTCAAATAAATCGCTGTTCTGTGCTTTTGAGCTCTTCGAGCTCAAAAGGCTAATGGAAGTTTTATAGAACACTATTTTTTGAATTTTCAAACCGCAATAACTTTTGAATGAATTAACCGATTTTCTCGCGGTTTACGGCATTCAACGCAGTTTTTTGAGTTCTTTGAAAAATCTTCAAGCATAAACTAGTCAGACTAAAAATTTCATAGAAATTCTGAAAAAAACATTTTTTCAAATTTTTTTCTACAACGATATCTCACGAACAAATCAACCGATTTTGACCGGGCTGGTGAAAATCGACGTGATTTTTTAAGGTTAAGAGCTGAGTAGTTTTTGGAATTGATCAGTTCAGCCGTTTAAAAGATATTTCTAAAAAACGAATTTTTGGAAATTTTATTTTTGAGATTTCTCAAAATTGATCGACTCAAATTCTGTAAATTAGTATCAGAATTCTAGGGGCAAAGAAACTCTTCAGAACGCCGCTTATTTCGATCGAATCGGATGATCTGTTCAAAAGTTATGAGAGATTTACACACTCACACACACACACGGTGATATCACCGCGGAAATAGTCAGGAAAGCTTCCTAGAACCTCAAAACATCGAGATCTGATGAAAACTCGATTTTCGAAAAACGGGGTGAACACAATAACTTCCCGATTTTCGAAAATTTTCAATTTTCTTAGCGGAAAGTTAAAAATTGTAGAAATTTTAAAAAGTAAAAAATGCAATCTTTTTAAAATAATTTTTTGGAACAAATTTTTTTGTTAAATAAAATTCAAAAGTTTTGAAGTAACTGCTAACTTTAATGTTATAATTTACACACACCTGGTCATTTTCAGAATTTTCAGAAATTGAATTTTTATAAGAAATTTATGACATTAAAGTTAGTAGTCACTTCACAATTTTTTTATTTTATTTAACAAAAAAATTCGTTTTGAAAAATGATTTTTAAGAAAATAGCAGTTTTAAGTTTTTAAAATTTCTACATTTCAATTTTTTTTTTCTAATTTTTGTTCGCCGTAATTTATTCATTAAAAAAATTCTTAAAATTATAAAATATATGCTAAATCAATTTTCATAAATAAGTTCTTAAAAATATTTTATGACACTGAAATTAATAGACATTAGACATTTTTATCAAATCAAAAATTTTTTTTAAATTTCTTAACAAAAAAAATTAGATCCAAAAGTGTAAAAATAGCAGAATTTAATTATTTTTTTGTCAATAAAAAAATTATATAATAAAATTATTCAAAATTCTTTAGCAATTTTTAAATTTTTATTTAATTATAAAATTTTATTTATAAAATCTTAATCATCTACTAATTTTACACTTGTCTTAAATACTTTAAAAATATTTTGCATTATCAATCTCATCAACTTGGTAATTTTTAAAAATACAGAAATTAGCAGACATCTGACAATTCTTTGAATTTTTATAACCAATCAATTATTACAAAAAAAATCTTTTTGAAAATTCTCACTTTCAATTTCTTAAAATTTTCATACGGAATTATTTAGTTATTTTTTTCTTTATTATTTCCCGTGCAAAAAAAAAATTCTGATTCAAAATGAACTTAAGATTGAAATTAATATTTTGTCACAAATATGAATTAGTTTTAAGATCAATCCAAATTTGGAATTGATTTGTAGATAAAAATTAGCATGCCTGTAGAACTTTCGATCCTGCTTCAGAATTTTAATGAGGACTTGAGAATATTTTATAAATAAAATTTATTCTAAATATTCTTAAGTCTTTATTGAGATTCTGAAGCAGGATCGAAAGTTCTACAGGCGTGCTAATTTTTATCTACAAATCAATTTCAAATTTGGATTGATCTCAAAACTAATTCATATTTGTGTCAAAATATGAATTTCAATCTTAAATTCATTTTGAATCAGAATTTTTTTTGCACGGGTTAATTGTTACAAAAACCTAAAAAATTGTCAGATGTTTATTAATGTTTATTACAACTTAGTCAAATTTTTCAATATATAAAAAACAAAGCCAACAAATCTCCTAAAAATCCGCCCAGTAATTCTAAGCACACTGCCCCTACTGTAATCTTATCCTAAATTTTCTTGACCCATCTCATCCTTCGATTATAGTTTCTTTGCCTGGGCTCGCACATGGGTAAAATCCACCTGCTCGACCACCAGGGCAACAACATCCAGTCAAAAACATTGCAAGCCCACTCTTTAACAGTAAACCAGGTCTCAATAGACCAAAACGGGGACTACATAGCCTCTTGCTGCGACAAAGGTAAAATCTTTATCTACGGCTTGTACACCCGAGAGAACAACAACATAATAAACCTCGAGCGTCAAATAAAAAGCATCGCCCTAGACCCCGCGTTTTCCAAATCGGGAACCTCCAAGCGCTTCATAACCGGAGACGACAAGCTGATGCTCTACGAAAAGACTTTCCTATCCCGCTTGAAACTTACCGTTCTAAGCGAAGCCGAAGGCGGAGTAAGATCAGTAGCTTGGGCCGGACAATTCGTAGCCTGGGCCTCTGACACCGGAGTCCGGTTGTACGACCTCAACGCCCGTTGTTCCCTAGGCTTAATGAAATGGCCTCGAACCCCCGAAGCGCCTCCCGAAAACTACCGATGTAACCTCCGTTGGAACGGGGACCGAACCCTGTTGATAGGTTGGGTGGACACTGTCCGAATCTGCCAAATCCGCAAGCGCTCCCATCAGGAAATGGTCAACAGAAACCTCCCCGAATTCGCTGTAGACCCAATCTCTACCTTCCAAGTCGACTTCTACATCTCCGGAATCGCGCCCTTAGAAAACCAGCTGGTTCTCCTTGGATGTCTCAAAGAGCTGAGCGACAAGGGAACTAGCCAAAGACCCACCCTCCACGTGGTAGAACCCAAGTACCAAGATTTCGTAGACGTATCCGCGAATTTCCTGGGATTGAGAGGCTACGAAGCCTACAACTGTAACGACTACCACCTAGATTGTCTCCCAGACGAAAACCGGTTCTTCATAGTCTCTCCTAAAGACATAGTAGTCGCAAGTCTCTACGACGCAGACGACCGGATTGAGTGGTTGCTCAGCCACAAGAAGTTTGAACAAGCTCTAGAAGCCGTTACCGTAAACGGCGGCCGAGATTGCAAGAGACACACTCTAATTTACGTTGGCAGGGTCTACCTAGATCACTTGCTAGCTTGTGGAAAGTACGACGAGGCAGGAAAACTCTGCCTGAAAGTCCTGGGTCGGGACAAGAAGCTCTGGGAGGAAGAGGTCTATAAATTCGCTAGGGTCCACCAATTGAGGTCTATCTCTTCTTATCTCCCCAGAGGAGACGTTACTTTAGATCCTCTAGTTTATGAAATGGTACTTTACGAATACCTGAAGATGGACCCTGATGGGTTTCTTCAGTTGGTCAAAGAATGGCCCGCTAAACTGTACACAGTAGCGGCAGTAGTTAACGGAGTGCTGGAGCATCTTCTGGTTCACAATACCCGGCAAAATGTCTTGCTGGAGGCCCTGGCTATTCTGTATAGCCACGACGGAAAGTATGACAAAGCTCTGGCGATGTACCTAAAGTTAAGGCACAAAGACGTTTTCCAGTTGATCCAAAAGCACCAATTGTACAACGCGGTTTATGACATGATTGAAGGTCTGATGGACCTGGACGCTGATCGGGCGACCCAGTTTTTCCTGGAGAAAGATAGAGTCCCGTCGGAAGTAGTTGTTGCCAAGTTGCAGAACAATCCGAGGTATTTGTACTTGTACTTGGACGCTTTGGATAAAAGGGATACTAAAGATTCTAAGGGAAAGTATCATGGTCTGCTGATCAGGCTGTACGCGGACTACTCTAGGGATAAGTTACTACCTTTGTTGAGGAGGTCAGACAACTATCCGATCCAGTCTGCGTTGGATATTTGTAGCCAAAGACAGTTTTATCCAGAAATGGTGTATTTGTTGGGGAGAATTGGAAACACATCGGAAGCTTTGGGATTGATGACTCGCGAGCTTAATGATATGGAATCTGCGATTGCGTTTTGTCAGGAGCATGATGATGAAGAGTTGTGGAATGATCTTATTAATTATTCGTTGAGCAATCCGGAGAATATTACCTTCTTGCTGCAGAAGATAGGGACTTATGTTGATCCGAGATTGATGGTCCAGCGGATTGCTCCTGGAATGGAGATCCCTGGGCTGAAGAAAGCTTTGGTGAAGATGATGTGCGATTATAATCTTCAGGTGTCGGTTCAGGAAGGATGTAAAAAGATTCTTTCTAATGATTACTTTAATTTGCATGAGCGGTTGGTCAAAGCGCATCAGAAAGGACTGTTTGTTGATGATGATCAGATGTGCGGAGCTTGCCACAGAAAGGTTATTGTTAGGGATCCGAGGAATCTAGTCGTTTTTTACTGCAAACATTTGTTTCATGAAGATTGTTTGCCGGACTTTGAACAGATTGAAAACTGTGTCATTTGTAATCCGCAGAAGGATAAAGTTATTAGTTAAGCGGCGAGTTTGTTAAAGTTTTGCACTGAAAGAAATTTTCTTTAAAAATTCACGGTAATTGTCCCTGTTGTCACCGATAAAAAATTTATGTTGACTCAAGAGATATTTTCTTGATCTAAGAATTTATTCTGGAAG